>NW_027248278.1:22256283-22486283 GCF_041260155.1 Ptychodera flava
TATATATATATACACACAATTAGATATATTATTTTAAGCTCACCATTGTTAATCTGGCTCATTTCAGTGTAATCAAAGGATTCATAATAAAATCCTCTGACTCGATTCTGAAATAGGAGAGGCTAAATAATTATATGGAGACACAAATTATTAAAGTGCGTAGAGAAAGTCAATCAGACACAGAACGTTGTTAGGGAAACACAATGTTAGGTAAGCACACTTTTAGAACGATCGTATGAAATTGTTAGTGCTAAATATTTTTTGGAGGAATCTGACTATTGCAATCCACACATCTTTCGGCGAAATTGATGGCACAAATACAGTAAAGCCTTGGTATCATCTTGTACTGTACCACAATTTCGTGAAATTAATGCCTAATAGCTGTCGAAGTAAACAATCATAAGATATGAAAGAACATGAATATACAGTGATCGAAGTGAGACCACGTCTCCCTCTACCTGTTAGTCTCTCTCATTCTCCTTCTTTTAACAATGCAGAAAATCATTGTTATCAGTAAAATGACGTTGCCAGTGCAAGGACGATGGTAATTGTAATAACGATGTACAATTCAAGTAATTGGGTGTTGTTATTGATCTTGCTGTCCATTGCTGTTGAAATAGAAGTAAACTGATATTCAAAATTATTAAGATCGTGATGCTATCTTACTAAGATAGTCACATTCGAAAATGATCAACTACAGACATATGGAAAGTAATTAATCCGTTTTCAACCGTTAATTGAATTGAAAGTTGCTTGAACCATTGGATTCAGAGCTATATCGGAACATAAAGAACTCTCTACAAGGCCTAGAATGGAGATAAAAGCACTGTTTTATCAATTGTGGATGCTAAAGGGTCCTATTGAATCAGGTATCATAAGAGCTCCTGTATACTCCTTTGACATGTAATAAAAATGGGAGAATATACAGTAGACGCAGACCTTTAATCCGCATAGATTTACATGCACTTTCCAGTAGTTTGTTTCTCGTTCTACTTTGCAGCTCATACAAAATAACCTCCTTTTCAACTGGACGACATGTCCAATATTCTCGTTGACGGCTAGATTTAGTTAGAAACAAGATTCGTTAGTCATTGGTTATTTTGCACACTATACATAATAATGTATGTTGGCATGGTAATATACTTTCTATTGAAACATACTTATTGGGAAGTATGGAGTGATAAGAAAATGTACTTGTTTCAGAGCATAAGAACTAATATTTTATCAAAATTTACAGGTATCATCCTTAAACGTGATAATACTGAAGATTCAACTTTGCTCCGATTTGCTTGTCATTGTATCCTTGGACAGCCAACGAAACTGTTCGTGCAAAAGGTTGTTCGTGCACAAATTCTTTGAAGGCGGATGGAGAACATTGTCCGTAACAGCAGACAGGAACTAGTTTGCAACTTGAAAAAGGTCTTATGGGAAAGCATGGAGTAAGCCGGTTGGCAAAAGGAAAAGCACGAGGCAAATACATGGCAGTGAGAACTTTTAATAATAGAGTTCGGCGGGCAGAGACGAGTATTCTTGTTTGTGATTAGGAAGCTGGCAGATGGGGAGGGGATTTGGAATCTCAGCAAGATGATATTGATGAACAGCTGTTATTTGTCCCTCTAAATGATAAATATATTAACATTACAGTAAAATAGTATATGTACGTGTTAAATGACGTACGGTTATGATGTCTGGAAATCGGCTTACTGGCTGCCCCACGGTAGAGCTAGCCTTGCAACACAGATTTAGAATGTTGCTCAAAGTTTCCTCGAGCAAACTTTAAAAGATTTTCTATAATCTGCCAACCGATCAACCAAATCTAACTTCTCAAAAAATCAAAATCAGACGAATTAACAAATACGAATGGTTTAAATTTTTTCTCCTATATTTCAATGAAGATTCTATGATAATTGTTTGTGATTAAAGATTGTGGAATTGACTTACACTAGATACAATAGCGTCGAAATAGCCATACTTAAGAAATAACCAGATCAGCATTGAAACATTTTAGAACCCAAATATCTTGACAGTATTATATTCCGGGTTGATTTCACGGAGACATTGTCATGCATTTGTTTTTGCTCTTTGAAATTAATTTTTGTCTCCTTGACCTTTTGAGCGTGAAGAATACGATACTTACCAAGGCAAAGACCCTGAAAAGGCTCACAAGTTGCATCATTGGAACAATTGCACCGTTCGTGGCAGTTGATTCCAAATGTACCCTCTGGACACGATTTGTTGCAATGTTCCCCGGCCCGTCCATCCGGCTAGACACTCACAGCCGGTAACAGGATGGCAGCTTGCTTCCTTCTCGCACATGCATTGTTCTGCACAGCCGTGGCCATGGTAACCATCGCTACAAGGATTTTGACAGTATCTTCCGATCCAACCCGGCGTACAAGCACAGTTACCGCTCACAAAGTTGCACGTCGCGCCATTTTGACATCTACATTCGTTTGCGCATTCATCACCATTGGGACCAATACTGCAGGAAGAGTTGCATGTCCTTCCGTGCCAACCTGGTGTGCATCTGCAGGTCCCGCGTACGGGATCACAGCGGGCGCCATTTTCACATTCACACAACATTGAACAACTTGGGCCGAAATGATTTGAGTCACATGACTCGTTACAGCTTGGCCCTGTCCATCCATCATAGCACAAACAGGTCCCGTCTGTGGAGTTACACTGTGCGTTCACCGAGCAGTGACAAATATTTAGACATATCAAACCATAGAAACCAGACTGACAATCTGAGTAGGAAACAGCTGAGACGAATGCACAGACGGATAAACATTATTGAAAAGAGGTTCTGGCGTTCACTTTGCTTACTTCAATGTTATAGCTATACTGAATAAGACAGCAGTATGTATAGTTAATCGCACGAGTAGGTGTGCTGTTACAGTTGTAATCACCACACTTATGGTCAGGAACTTGTAAACATCACGAGGCCGAAGGCCGAGTGATGTTTACAAGTTCCTGACCATAAGTGTGGTGATTACAACTGTAACAGCTCACCTACGAGGTGCGATTAACGACTTATACCACGAAAAACAAGCCAATCTTCTCTAAAATTTGAAAATTACTGCCAATAAATCGTCGACTTTTCATTTGAACACCCACAATGGAATGGAGCGACCCATTGTACGTCGAAAGGTTCACAGAGGTCATTATGCACCTGGCATGCGAGTTGGGGAGAATGACCTATCCCAGACAAGTAGGACAAGGGCTCTGGTCAACTGCAAATCTGCATTTGAATAAGGGCTACAGAGTGGTATAATGCACCTGTGTAGAAGGAAACTGTTTTAGTCTGATTGGTTAAATAAAATGGCTGGCCTTACTCTGTCGTATTGGCTATTGGCTAGGGAGAAGGCATTCAATCTGTAGATGCATGTGATTGCCTCATGGATGTATCAGGCTTTCAATGCCATTTTGGTGTTTTTGACTGGTCAAGATGGATCTTGTCAACTTGTCTGATCTGATGACCCTAGAGACTTCCTAGAGGTCCATGGACGGCCATGTAAAAACAACCAAAGTGGATTTTACACGGGCAAACTGCCCTATTAGAGCAGCCGCTACTATGGAGTGCATCAATCCACGATGTGTAGTTCAACTTATTAAAAGAATGTGGCGATGATACCGCCGACAGGACCGTACTATCGACAACCCTTGCCAAGGGGTAATCAAGTTTTCCTCCCAGAAAGTAGGCGTCTTTACGTGAAGCAAATGTGCGAGATGGCTTGGATAGAAGGCCATCACACGGGACATTCTGGCAAGGTAATTTATTCTTTTATTAATATATTTATACAATCATAAAACGAATTCTGTAAAGTTATAAAATTAAATTCATTGATCAAAATATTTTGTTGTGTGTGCGGCAATATCACAGAATTTCTTTCCTCTATTCCACAAACGTATTAAATAAAAAGGCTGTACTTATTTCCATGCTATTTGTGACATATGTTTTGTGTTTGATAATTGCAGGTGAATGTGGCAACATCTTTGTACCATCAGGGATTCGATGAGCAGCTTATCAAAGAACAAACAGGTCACAGATCAGATGACGGTTTACGCCCCTCAAATGTTTGTCGATCCTACTACAAAAGCAGGTGTCGAAAACATCTGCCATTGTCATCTAGTGTTAAATCAGAGGAAGCTATAAGTATACCAGTTCCATAAGTTGCTACGAAACATCATAACGAAACAGCCAGGATTGCTCCAATCCAAGAAGACGCCGAATCTAAAAATAGACAGATCTTCATCAACAAATCGTGTTGTTAATATTGAGCATGGTTCAAAGAAAGTTAAAATTGAATTATAAAATGTGATGTTATAACATATCAGTTGAAAAATTGTCTTCATTGTGTTATTGAATGTGTGTGAATGCTTTAGGCATCTCGACTGGACCTATTGTTCTCATGCAAATTAGTAATCGTTCATACTTTTTTCATATTTAAATAAGTAATCACTACACTTTTATTGATATGATAATGATTTTCTTTCATTAAAGTGTGGTGATTACTTATTTACATATGAATAAAAGTGTGCACTGATTACTAATTTGCATAAGAACAATAGCTGGCAGTCGTGATTTCAGGGATAAATGGATGGCAAGAACAATAGGTCACATGACCTGGAGTGGTATAAATTAAAACAACCTTACATAAACGCTGCATTATATCTAGGAATTCATCGTCACGTAAAGTATAATATTAGACCATCAAAAATTCATGTATATGATACTAATATTTACACTGATATAATACAAATATCTACACTTATTTGGCCTTGTTACAAAGACATTTCCGTGACATCAGTGCAACTTCAAGACTTGATACTATTTACACGGTTAGTCACGGTCAAACACAAGTTAACTTACCCTTGCAGTAGCCGGTGACTTTGTCCCATGACGTGTTATCACGACAATTGCATACACCGATGCACACATCTCTATAGTAACCACTTGGGCAGCCGACATTGCAGTGTTCACCCAGCCAACCAGGACTACATTTACATTCACCTGTCACTGGGTCACAGGTGGCGCCGTTTTCACACAGACATGAGTTGTTGCAGCCCTCACCATACAAGCCAGTACTGCAGGGAAAGGTACATTCCCACCCTTGCCAACCAGGCGTACACCTGCAGTCACCGCTGATTTGGTCACAGCCGGCGCCATTTTGACAGGAGCAAGATTTTGAGCAGTTTCGGCCAAAACGATTTCGGTCACAAGTTCTATCACAGTTTGGTCCAGTCCAGCCATCGTTACACGTCCATGATCCGTCAGAACAATTACATTGAGCGTTGTCAGGACAACGACACATGTTTTCACATCGTGGACCATAGAATCCCGGTTGACAGAAACATCTACCATTTACACTGTCGCACGTAGCATCGTTTTCGCTTAAGCATATATTTCTGCATCCGTCGCCATAAAAACCATCGGCACAGGGTTGGCTACAGACTTCCCCTTGCCAACCAGGAGTACAGATACATTGCCCGTCAACGTGGTGACAGTAGGCGTCATTTTGACATTCGCACGACATGGAGCAGTCTGGACCAAAATGCGTTGAGTCACATACTATGCTACAGGCTTGTCCTATCCACCCATCCTTACAAGTACAGGATCCGTCAATGGGGCTACACTGTGCATTCTCAGGACAACTGCAAACATTTTCGCATCTTAATCCGTAAAATCCCGGCGGACAATCTGTAATAGTAGAAACGCATGGCTGCCAGTTTACCGAGATCATTATGAACGAAAACGAATTTGAAAGTGACTGCTCCCATTGGTGGCAGTATGATCATTAGACATTCCAGCAATCAAATTCGTCCTTCTCTGTATGAACCATCTGTTATGGATTGTTCAGTGTTTTCTTTTTGATTTATTGTAGAGCACACATCTTAGAGTGTTGACGTGTATTATGATTATAAAATTGAAGAGTTGAAAAATCCTGACAATGTATGGTCTTATAGATGTTACATTATTTTGTTTCACTTACCCTGACAGTACCCCGTGACTGGATCACAACTAGAATTATCAAAACAGTTACAAACGTTGCTGCATTGGTCTCCATAGAAACCATTTGGACAACTTTCATTGCAGTACATCCCAGTCCATCCCGGAGTACAGCTACATCGACCAGTCGGGGCATCACACGAAGCGCCATTTTGACACAGGCATGTGTGCATGCATTTATCACCATAGAGTCCCTGCGCACAGGGTAAACTACAGTCCCACTCTCGCCAGCCAGGGGCACACGTGCATATCCCGTTGACGTTGTCGCATTTGGCGCCATTTTGACAGGAACATAGTTCGGAACATCGTGGACCGAAGTGATTTGCATCACAGGGAACATTACAGTCATGTCCAGTCCAACCATCATTACACACACATTTCCCATCTTCACGGTTGCATTGGGCCTTTTCAGGGCAGTGACACCGCATCTCGCATCTCGATCCATAGAAGCCGATTGGACAATCTGCAATTTATCATATAAAGTGTTTTGTCTTCAAACATTGACTTTGAACGGACCTAACGCCATATTTGAAACTATTGAGGTAAAGAAAAATACTTGTTTACCTCCATGCTGAAAATTAGATGTTATAAAAATTAAGGAGTTCGTTTATAAATTTTACAAAGTTTACGCCTCGCATTGAATATTGTTTAAGAGATTTGTAGGGTTGAATGCGCTTCGAATGTGAAAGACTTAAACTTTTGCTCCAGCTTCCCTTACGGAATCTTTCAACCATTCACTTTCAAAATCAAGAATGAAAATCAGGGGTCACCGTGCAAATTTTTGTACGAGGGAAACATATAACTCAAGATTTACCGATATTTAAAATTCAAAATGGCCGCCATTCCCATGTTAACTCTACGGAGAAAAATAAAATTTTCTAATTTCGAAAAACTAAGGAGATAAAGTTTTCTTATACTAAAAGCTTTAAATGAACCCCCACAAGTGATATATCAGAAAATATTTGTAAAAGTTTGACAGTGAAAATTTGAGTTCCTGAGGCGCGTTCGACCTTAATGGATGAATAAACAAAGAGAAAAACACGGACGTATAAATACAATTAATACATCAGCTCCCATATCAATTCAGCTCAATTTAGTAAAGTTTGATTGATCATCATTTGAGTTTATTGTTTTTTGACGTAGCTTATAGTAATGGGCAAATAATGAAATTCTTTACGATTCTGCATTATTTGTCAACTTTATCAGTCCTACTTTTTTCTTTGGATCCAGCAGCATGTACGCTGTTTCCATCTTGTTCACACTTCTTGTACGGGTTTATATTTGATATGCATTCATATTATTGACCTTACCGAGGAAAATTTAAAGCCTTAAAAAGTCGAGCCCTCTCAGATTCTTTGTTCTCCCTTGCGTAAAGTTGCTAACAAATTCTATATTCTAAAAATCCCCGTGAACACGTCGCTTCACTAATTTTCGGCGACAGACAGATAAATATTATTGTACTAATTAACCGTTTGATGCGTACATAAAGTGGTTGCCTGGGCAAAGATTATTTTGTCACCATGTGTAAGAAAATCTTAGAATTTTGACGAGTTTGAACTATTTGGCTAGAGCAGCGTAACTACCTTACCTGGACAAAAGCCATTGACAGGGTCACATTCGTCGTTGTCCCGACAGTTACACCGGCGTTTACACGTCGGTCCGTAAGACCCATAGGGACACGACTCGTTGCAGTGTTTTCCAGTCCACCCATCCAAACACTTGCATCCTGTTACCTTGTTACACTTTGAACTGTGTACACACTGACACTTCTCACTGCAGTCCGGACCGTAAAACCCCGTTCCACACTTCTTTCCGCATTTCTTGCCAGTTCTGCCGGCCCTACACTGACATCGTCCATCGACAGGATTGCACAGCCGAGTGCTGGGACAGTTACAAATCTCGTTGCAATTTTTCCCGTACCTGTTAGGACCGCATTGCTCATCGCACACTGTAAAAATAGCGGACGCTAGACGCGTCTTTACGCGTTCAAAATGTACATGTCCATGTTCAAATTAGAACGGCTAGTGTTCATATTGTTAACACTAGTGTTCATAATATTAGCAATGATGTTCTAAACCTGAACACTATGTGTTAACAACGATCTCCTTCAAGTGTTCAAAAACTCAGCATCACAGAAATTTTACAATACTGTGAAACAATTTACAGTCTTTTGTGTTTTTTACTTTACAATGGCTATTTAAATTTACTATTGCTTCACTGTCCGGCAAACGTACACGGATTTTGATGTAACGAATTTCACACTAAGTGAAAAATATTTCCGGCCTACAATTGCTGAAAGCATGTTTTTTTCTAAAAAACGAAGTATACAAAATAATTTTACACGTTTATTACGGGTTGAAAGTTTAAAAATTAGAAAAGAAAATCAGAAAACCACCATGAACGTTTTAATTTTAACATCGGCGTGCAAGAGGCGTTCTACTTCTAAACACTTGTGTCTTTTCCAATCCCATGATGCATCAAAACGGAAGTTGCGACATTTTTCTTGTAAGCGCACCCTGAAGTCGTGATCGTGCGGAGCAAGACCAGAAAGGGTAAGTTTCCTCTCCAAAATAGTAAAAGGTATTAGATTTTTGAAGCATCTATATTATCGTTCTTTGAAATTAATTGTATTGTACCTTGAAATAGCTTAACTACGTGAAAAAAAACTTTTTTTTTCAGTGGCTGGTATACCAACAACAAGCTGTGAATACGCGGTGGTACTTTGGCAATGGCCTATCTATCGATCTCACTCGGGTCAAGGGTCATCGCAGCACAACTGTAGCTATAACCCTTGACCTGAGCGCGATCGATACGCCTTGCATAGCACCGCTGCGTAATCACAGCTAACACATGTCTTTAAGTAGACACAATCGCATGTAAAACATCAGTTAAGCATCGTAAAGTACACAATGTATTGTTTCAGCATATGAGAGTTTGGCTTTTTTATTTTAATCAGTTGATGACAAGAAGCAGCAAATATTTTGTAACAGTATTGAAGAGAGGCACTGTATATGAAATACGGATAGTTTTCAATCGGATTCGAACCCACAACATACGGCATCAGTCGCCTAGCTAAGAGGCCTGAGACAGAACCAGTCAGCTAAATCTCCACTCCCAAAAAAGAGTGGTTCAATAGCCGGCTAAGTTGTTACATATTTCTGACTGAGACCTTTCAACACGTTGTAGAGTTCGTGAAGCACTCACGCACGCATGCTCACTATCATACATCGCACATACACACTTTATCGAAGCGAAGAAACGAATTTCATCGCTTTAACTGGGCGAACGATAACCTCGGGGACAATTCTGTCCACCAGCAGTGTTACCGACCCAGGATAGAAAATACGGATAGTTTTCAATCGGATTCGAACCCACAACATACGGCATCAGTCGCCTAGCTGAGAGGCCTGAGACAGAACAAGTCGGCTAAATTTCCACTCCCAAAAAAGAGTGGTTCAATAGCCGGCTAAGTTGTTACATATTTCTGACTGAGACCTTTCAACACGTTGTAGAGTTTGTGAAGCACTCACGCACGCATGCTCACTATCATACATCGCACATACACACTTTATCGAAGCGAAGAAACGAATTTCATCGCTTTAACTGGGCGAACGATAACCTCGGGGACAATTCTGTCCACCAGCAGTGTTACCGACCCAGGATAGAAAATACGGATAGTTTTCAATCGGATTCGAACCCACAACATACGGCATCAGTCGCCTAGCTGAGAGGCCTGAGACAGAACCAGTCAGCTAAATCTCCACTCCCAAAAAAGAGTGGTTCAATAGCCGGCTAAGTTGTTACATTTTTCTGACTGAGACCTTTCAACACGTTGTAGAGTTCGTGAAGCACTCACGCACGCATGCTCACTATCATACATCGCACATACACACTTTATTTTTTACAAAATGTCCACTCTGAATTACTTTTTTTTCTGAAGTTTTCACTCTGAATTTTCTGTCACTTTCTGCCTCAATTTTTCTTCCCCCCTGCATCTGATGAAGGAGACTTCACGTCTTTGAAAGCTTATGCCCTTGTAACATTTAGTTGATCATAGCCTGCTAAAAAACCGTAGATTATTTTGTATTGTAGCTCAACACGTCTCTTGTACTTAGCAACTGGTTTTTAGCTTTTCTGTAAATAGGTGGATGTGTAGCACTGTCCCAAAATTTGTACATCCAAAGGTTTTTCTTCAAAACAGTTTGTACGAATCCTTTAATATTTGGATTACAGCTTCCAAGGGATTACCCTAACCAGATATGTTCAAATTATGATAAAATATGCAAATTTATATTTTTGAGGCTAATTTTGCTATTTTTTGGCAAAAATCTTCTTCTCTTTTACTGACGTCTTCAATATTTGGTAAACATGTCCCTAAAAATGACCTTAGTCAAATTTGTGCTAGTTGTGATGAAATATTCAAATTTTTATATTTCATGGCAATTTTTGTCATTTTTGGTCAAAAAATCTTTAAAAAATCTTTTTCAAAACTGTTAATCGAACAGCTTTGATATTTAGGACATAGATCTCTACTGATAGTCTTTTTCAGATTGTTCAAATTATGCAGAAATTTGCAACTTTGTATTTTTAGGACATTAAAGACATTTTTAAGACATTAGGGATTACCAGAATGTGATATATTCAAGTTATGATGAAATGTAGATTTTTTTCATTTTAAGGGTGATTTGTACCATTTTTGGTAAAAATATTTGTATAAAAATTAATAGCAGGTACACCAGAATTTGAAAGGTCTTTACGAACATGTTTTAAATTTCTGAGAAGTATATTTTTGAAATATTACCCATTTATTTCAGGGTTTATTTAAAGATATTACAAACAAACAAACCTTTTTGTTTATAAAGGATTTTGTTGGACAAGGAAATAGGTTTTACCCTTTCAAGGACCCAGTTTCCCCACTATCTGCATGTGTGCCTTACTGTGACACTTTGACAACTTGACATGTTGTGTTTACTTTAGTGTTGACAACTATATACCATGTGAACTAGAGAAGCCTTGACTAACTTGTTTTTTCTTCTAAATTTGCAATTTTCTATACAAGAGGAAATGTCTTTAAGAAACCATCTTACAAAAATGGATTACGCATTTCATATATATACGTATTTGCAACACAATAAGTATGCCAAATTTTGAGCTTTTTCAGATGATTTTTGTACATTTTAAACAAGTATGAAGATAAAACGTAATCCACAATATGGTGATTTTTATTGCTCATGTTTTTGATAGGACGGTGTTAACACTGTTGGTTTTTTCCTCTGACAAACTTTACATACAAAGTTGCAATGTTTATTTGCCCATTTTACAGTAAATTATTGTATTTTACTCTAGAAATGTTTCGTGTATTTTTAGAATAAAATAATTTTACTGGATATCAATGGTCTGTAATGTTATTTCAAGGCTTGAACACCCCGTGAACGCCCAAAATTAAAGGTGTTCAACAAGCGCGCATCATGTGTTCTAGCCTTTAACACACTTATCGTTGAACGGCGTCCATGCGTTCAAAACTGTTACAGCCCTTTGAACGCGTAAATGCGTTCAATTTTTTGAACACTTTCCTGTGCAACATGTGTTCAGATATGGAACACCATGGTGTTCAATATAATGTCTGATGAACACGTAGCGTTCAAAGTGTGCACACGTGTGTTCAAAATTGAACGTTGGTTGAACACGTAGTGTTAAATTCTGAACGTCTGGACGCGTTCAAAAAGTGTTACAAAAAGGCGTTTAATTGGTGTTCTATCCTTGAACACTTAACTTTACAGTGCAGTTGACACCCATGCGCCCGGTGGACAGTCGCAGGAGCCGTCAAAGAGGTTACACTCTTCACCTGGTGCGCATGTGCACTGCTGGAGGCAACCAATCCCGTACCAGCCCTGTGAACACGCTACAGTCAGAAGGAAACATTGACAAATTTGATAAAGGGGACCCTTATATTAGGCCAAGAGAGAAAAGGGATGATAGAAACATGGATATGTGTAACAATGCCATAGAGGAGACAAATACCTACATTGGCAAACACATGGATAACACTCGACAGACAGACAGGTCGGGACATTTATATCAATTCGTAACTACAGAAATGGGTTGAAGGGTCGAACGACGATCATATGAGAGAAAGACAGTCAGCCAGAACGACAGACAGACAGGTCGATACTGACAGAGACAGACAAAGAGTGAGATACAAGCAGAAATAAAGACAGAGTAAGGACAGAGGAATGACAGGAACACATACACAAACAGAGCGAACAGGTAATGAGGTCATAGGCAGGTAGACATTTACAACTGTTGTCGACAGGGAAGTGGCAAATATTTTCATTAGATGATGATATATGTGGAACGACATAGAAGTGTAATAGTGAAATGTTCGCTCAAATTTGTATCTATCACATTTCAGTCACAATGTGTGACAGATCACCTTGATTGCTTGTGAAGTGATGTTGCGGTGCAAATAGAACAAGAACTTGCAAATTACATACAAACAAAACTAGTGAAATAGTAATCAAAAGTTACAGATCTTGGCAGTTTAAGTTAGTAACTATGTCATTATGCTACAGAGTGCCTTGATGGTTTTAGAAAGTAATGTTGTTATTTACTCTTGATGCTACGGTTCCAGCGCATTGCTGAGAAGATGATGGGTTCGTTTGAGACTGCTCGAGATTTTCAACGCAATCGGGCGACGCTGTGATAATCAATCGTTTAAATATACCACTCTCACATAAATATTCCGTAAGTCATTTATAAAAAATGCAAGGTATATGTTCCTTTGTCTTTTTGTTTTCAGTAAGGCAAGTTGTTCATACAGGTCACCCCATACTTTTTTCTTTATGTCGTTTATTTTATAGCCAGTAGACTTATATGTATATTTATATTAATTATGACCATTGGCGTGATTTAGAGTAAACCATTTGGCAACTTACCTTTTGAACAATCGGAAGTTCCGGGCAGTTGTTCTCACCCTGTACAACAATCCAGCTCTAATGGAGGATTGGTTCCTTCGCTTCCGTCACTGAAATTACAATTGTTAGGGATTACAAAGTCCAGTGTTGAAAATATGTGACGGCGGTAGAGGAAATATCAGTATCGATACAACCATTCAAAATCTGTTAATAACAATTGAAAGTTATACTCCTCTATTGCTTTTAGTTTAACTCAATGTTATTATTGACAAGTAGTCCGGATTGAATTCAAATGTAAACAATAACAATGCATTTTACATGTATATCTGATGTGTTGACAGGCTGGATAGTTGGTGTTTTATCATGCTTTCGGGAGTAGAACAAGAACTTGCGATTCACACTCAAATTTAAACAAAAAGAGTCATAAACCATCAAACAGGCCCCTTTTTACCAGATAATCTTGACCTTGACTCTGAAATTGATAGAAGTACGACCTGGGGAATTTTTCTCGTGGTAAAAGTTTGTGCAGTTTTAGAGCATATCAATGCAACAATCACATTACAGTGAACCGTTTAAATGGTGTACTATCATAATGTAGGCATGTATATATTTTGAGGATCACATGGATTCGTGTTAATGTTAAGGTGGAATGTGCCTCAGAAGTAGATATTCGGATACTCACATTTTTACAATTCTTTTTTGATCTACCACTTGTGGGGGCTCATTGTAAAACTCTTCAGCAAGAAAATTTTCACTGTCATAGTGTTTTTGTTTTTTTTTCGAAAATCAAAAAAATGTTTTTCCCCGTAGAGGAATTTTGAATTTCAAATATACGTAAATGTAAGATAATTTATTTCTAAAATACAAAATTTGCATGGTGACTCCTAATCTTGTTATTGATTTGTAAAAGTAAAGTTGAAAGTTGAAAGTTTGAGCAAAAGTTTAAGTCTTTCACATACTACCATAATCCAAACAGCCCAGCCCCACACACGACTACTACATTGTAAAAATAGCGGACGCCAGACGCGTCTTTACGCGTTCAAAATGTATATGTCTGTGTTCAAATTTGAACGGTTAGTGTTCATATGTTAACACTAGTGTTCATATTATTAACAATGATGTTCTTAACCTGAACACGTAGTGTTAACAACCATCTCCTTCAAGTGTTCAAAACTCTGCATTACAGAAATTTTGCAATACTATAAAACAATTAACAATCTTTAGTGTTTTTCACTTTCCTATGGCTGTATTAAATTTACTACTGCATCGCTGTTAGGCAAACGTACACGGATTTTGATGTAACGAATTTCCCACTAAGTGAAAAAATATCTCCGGTCTAAAATTACTGAAAGCATGTTTTTTCTAAAAAAGAAAGTATACAAATAATTTTACACGTTTATTACGGGTTGAAATTTTGAAATTTGGAAAAGAAAACCAGATAACCACCATGAACGTTTTAATTTAACATCGGCGTACAAGAGGCGTTCTACTCCTTAACACTTTGGTGTTCAACTTTGGTGCCTTTTCTTATCCCGTCATGCATCAAAACGGAAGTTGCGACATTTTTCTTGTAAACGCACGCTGAAGTCGTGATCGTGCGTAAGCAAGACCAGAAAGGGTAAGTTTCCTCTCCAAAATAGTAAAAGGTGTTGAATTTTGAAGCATCTGTATTATTATCCTTTCAAATTAATTGTATTGTACCTTGAAATAGCGTAACTACGTGAAGAAACCTTTTTTTTTCTTTCAGTGGCTGCTACCAACAACTAGCTGTGAATACGCAGTTGTACTTTTGGCCATAGCCTATCGATCGATCTCACTTGGGTCAAGGGTCATCGCATAGCGATAACCCTTGACCTGAGCGCGATCGATACGCCTTGCATAGTACCGCTGCGTAATCAAAGCTAACACATGTCTTTTAGTAGACACAGTCGTATGTTAAACATCGTAGAGTATACAATGTATTGTTTCAGCATATGAGAGTTTGGCTTTTTTATTTTAATCAGTTGATGACAAGAAGCAGCAAATATTTTGTAACAGTATTGAAGAGAGGCACTGTATATGAAAGTCTCCCCTTCTCCTTAACCTAATCATCCCCTTGTCTTTCATTTAAAGTTTCATCTCGCCATATTACCTATTGTTGCATTTTTTCAGGATGTAAAAAGTTCGATTTAACTGAAAATCGAAGAGCTGTTATAGAAGCTGATGGTACAGATAGCGAAGAAGATGAGTATACAGGTAGCTGTCTGGAAACAAGCTTGAGAACCTCAGTTCATCTCTAATGTAGATTTAAATTTCCAAGGGTCAGTAACTGAATTTTGATAAGTTTCTGTATTTTTGTTCTGAATTAATCTCAGCTTTGGTAGCATGCTATGATCAACTAAATGTTGCCGGAGAATAAGCTTTCACAGACGTGTAGTCTCCCTTATTTAAATTAAAGCTGAAAGCGACAGACCATTCAGAATAAAAATGTCCACTCTGAATTACTGATTTTTCTGAAATTTTCACTCTGAATTTTCTGTCACTTTCTGCTTCAATTTTTCATCCTCCCTTGCATCTGATGAAGGAGACTTCACGTCTTTGAAAACTTATGCCCTTGTAACATTTAGTTGATCATAGCCTGCTACCAAACCGTAGATAATTTTGTATTGCAGCTCAACATGTCTCTTGTACTTAGCAACTGGTTTTTAGCTTTGGTGTCAGCTAAATAGGTGGATGTGTAGCATTGTCCTCAAATTTGTACATCCAAAGGTTTTTCTTCAAAACAGCCTGTACGAATCCTTTAATATTTGGATTACAGGTCCCAGAGATTACCCTAATCATATATGTTCAATTTATGGTGAAATACGCAAATTTGTATTTTTGCGGCGAATTTTGCTATTTTTGGCAAAAATCTTCTTCTCTTTTACTGACGTCTTCAATATTTGGTAAACATGTCCCTAAAAATGACCTTAGTCAAATTTGTGCTAGTTGTGATGAAAAATTCAATTTTTTATATTTCATGGCAATTGTTGTCATTTTTGGTCAAAAACTTTTTTAAAAATCTTTTTCAAAACTGCTTATCGAACAGCTTTGATATTTAGGACATAGATCTCTACTGAAAGTCTTTTTCAGGTTGTTCAAATTATGCAGAAATTTGCAACTTTGTATTTGTAGGGACATTTCAGACATTTCAGACATTCTTTAAGACATTAGGGATTACCAGAATGTGATATATTCAAGTTATGATGAAATGTACATTTTTTTTCATTTTAAGGGTGATTTTCACCATTTTTGGTAAAAAAAATTGTATAAAAATTAATAGCAGGGTACACCAGAATTTGAAAGGTCTTTACGAATATGTTCTAAATTTCTCAGAAGTATATTTTTGAAATGTCACCCATTTATTTCAGGGTTTATTTAAAGATAGTACAAACAAAAAAAAACTTTTTGTTTATGAAGGACTTTGTTGGACAAGGAAATAGGTTTTACCCTGCCAAGGACCAACTTTCCCCATTTCTGCATGTTGTGCCTTACTGTGACACTTTGACAACTTGACATGTTGTGTTTACTTTAGTGTGGACAGCTATATACCATGTGCACCAGAGAAGCCTTGACTAACTTCCTTTTTCTTCAAAATTTACAATTATCTATACAAGAGGAAATGTCTTTAAGAAACCATCTTACAAAAATGGAGTATGCATTTTATACATATACATCTTTTTAACACAATATGTATGCCAAATTTTGAGCTATTTCAGATGATTTTTGTATGTTTTATGTTCATACTTTAAACAAGTATGAACATAAAACGTACTCCACAATATGGTAATTTTTATTGCTTATGTTTTGATAGGAAGGTGTTAACACTGTTGGTTTTTTTTCCTCTGACAAACTTTACATACAAATTGCAATGTTTATTTGCCCATTTTACAGTAAATTATTGTATTTTACTCTAGAAATATTTCGTGTACCTTTAGAATAAAATAATTTTACTTGGATATCAATTGTCTGTAATGTTATTTCAAGGCCTGAACACCCCTGAGCGCCCAAAATTAAAGGTGTTCAACAAGCACGCATCATATGTTCTAGCCTTTAACACACTTATCGTTGAACGGCGTCCATGCGTTCAAAAAGTGTTACAGCCCTTTGAACGCGTAAAAGCGTTCAATTTTTTAACATTTTTCCTGTGAAACGTGTGTTTAGATATGGAACACCATGGTGTTCACTGTACTGTCTGATGAACACGTAGCGTTCAAAATCTGCACACGTGTGTTCAAAAATTGAACGTTGGTTGAACACGTAGTGTTAAATTTCCAAACGTCTAGAGGCGTTCAAAAAGTGTTGCAAAAAGGCGTTTAAGGTAAAGGGCGACGAATTCGGACGCGCACACGCTTTAGAACGTTTCTGCGCAGATTTAACTCCAGCCTGTCGCAAATGGGTTACTTTGTAGCGCATGTATTTAATATCACCTGTCATTGTTGAAATTGCGCTTTTACCTAATTTTTGACCCAGTCTCTTAGAAATACATGTGAACTATAACCTTGTCATATTTTGACCCCCTAGGAAGCTGGTTTTTATTCAATATGAGCGAAAAATTAACATTTCTCTCCCATTTACATGGCGCACATTACCCATTCATCTGGAGATATTGTAAAAAGTAGCATGGTGACACCCTTTTATTAAAAGTGTAAACTAAATGGTATTATGTCAGGATTTTATTCGCCGAGTTTGGTCAAAATGACACCATTCAAAGCGACAGGAAGAAAGTTCGAAAATTATGTAGTGATATAATTTCGATATCGTCATTTTGTAATCGATACTTATGTAAAAATTTCTTTATAAACATCATGAAAACTATACATTCGATAGATATGCATCTTAACTCTTGGTATTTATTAAAATTAACTCATTTGCTAAGCTTTTTATAATTGCTTTCTTTAGTTTAAGTGAATTATATCATTTTTATTTATTTCTAACGACGCCATTTTAACGTCCGTTTCCATGGAAACGAGCGTGGTGACCCCCATTTTTTATTTTATTTTTGCACTTGCACAACTTCCAAGAATATTTGTGCAAAGTTTCAAGAAAATGACACCACAACTTAATTTTGACGTAATTCGTCGTACTTCACCTTAATTGGCTGATCGATCCTTGAACACTTAACTTTACAGTGTACAAATGCCATGCTTATCTTAATATGTATGCCTGATAACAATCATTGCAACATGAGAGTCAAATTTCTTGAGATTTCAAACTGGGCAGTTTTAGAACCTTAAAACGGAGAGAGTTCAAGGCTTAATTTGTCCACAGCATTATTCACATCAACAATTTGTGTTATTGACGAAGTAAGTAAATCGGCCATCAAAGATGAAAATGGCGCTCGTTAATTAACAAACCATACCTTTGACGCTGCTTGCATACCAAAATAAAGATTTCAAGCGTTTTTATGATATTCTTTCTACCATCTAACAGACATTTCCCGCAGCCCTAAACACTGCAAGCTCCGACAGAAATTGCAGCGACGGTAGACTATTACTCAGCTGATAGAGCATTATAAGAATTCGTGGTTTAGTGAACGGAGGTATTTCATGATACATCGCTTATCGGAGACACCGAAATGTGGCGTATTTTGTTCTTCGAAAGTATGAAGGTTAAGATTTGTGGAGATGTTATCACTGATTTAGTCAGATTTCTTCACAGTTAATAACAGACACTTTATCAGGTCATGTCACCATTGTGACAATGTATCTTCTCTAGCACAGTCTCCACCCAAACCATATACGTACAGGGACAATTCCGCGTCAACTTGTCAACTACCTCAATCGCTGTAGCGATTTGTGAAGAAGTAGCATACTTATAATTTTGAACAACAGCATACTTACAGCATAAGCAGCATACTTATAATTTTGATAAAAACCTGCAACCAATTAAATGTGATGTCCATTGGGTCCAAAATTATCAAAATAATTACAGAAAAACTCTTAAAAATCGGCAAAATGTTGCACTTAAATTTTGGTGGGAAAATTACAGCACTCACACTGTTATTACAGCCATTTCAGAAGCTAAAGTGTATGTTTAGTATCTGACTCTTACAGGAAATGAAAAGTAAAACTGGCGTCATATCAAGTACAGTCTCCACCCAAACCATATACGTACAAGGAACACGGAACAATCCAACGTCAACTTATCAACTACCTAAATCACAGTAGCAATTTTTAAAATGACAAAGTAGCATACTTATAATTGTGAACAACAGTCCCTCCACATGTTTGTGCTTGAACTTATGATATTCTCCGGTTTATGTTGACGTCAATTTTCACAGCGCAACGTTGATAAATATGGAAAAGAAATGTGTAGCTAGGATGAGAAAATGTCACTTTCTGACCAATTGTGAGACTCTGCTGTCATTCTCACCGTTACCAGACAAGAACATCTTGTTTTCACCAACAGATGGTGAAGCTATATGTTGGTGAGAACAAGAATTTCTCACCTGAATACTGGTAGCGATGAGAAAGTGAGAAAAGTGAGAAAGTGGCACTTTTTCGTCCCACTCACATATTTCTCTTCCATATAAATGCAAAATTGGAAAGTCAAAGTATTCAAAGGCGATGATTACACGCTCTAGTCAAATAATAGCATTAGCAACAAACAGGCCAATGAAACAATTGAACACTTTTAACTCGTAAACTACACACGTGCCTATTACACTTGATTTGTTAGAAACAATAGTGTGTTCTGTAGCTTTAAAAAGTACGTCAGTCGCTTAAAGTGGTCAAAGTCATGAGCGTCAAGGTGAAACATTCAATGATTGCAATATCTTGTTGTAGATAGGTACTTACCTTGATCGTGGACATACATTTGCTCCGCTGGGATCCAAGTCGGGATATCCTCTGGCATCGATCTCACGTTTTCTTATGTCTACATATTGTGCCTCGGCTGTCACAAACCACAATGTCAACACCCAAATGTAATTTACACATATGCTTTCAGCTAAACTAATTCTCATTGTGCAATATTTGATACTTTTTATGACTCAACTACCTTGCTTAAAGTTCTGGGTTTTCCTAAACTCAAAAACACCAATACACGCGAAATCATCGACCATGAACTACACTCGTATAGAGACACAATCTCGAGTGGCCACCCGTGAACCGCAAAGCAACAAAATTTTATGATTAAAATAAAACAACAAGTAAACACTTACGACCTGCTAAAATGTTGTCCGACAGAAACTGCTTTTCTGCGATAACAGAAAATATAAGAGGATATTAGCTGCGTGTTCCATCGTATATCTTTTCTGCCATTAAAGATTTATTTCAAACCGTGGGAAGTATGTGAGTATTTTAGTCACAGGTTTATAATTTGTGATTCTGCAAATGATGTGATTAACTTCATAATAGCTTTGTATTGTATGCAAAAACATTTTTTTATTCATTGATAATGGTAATATGCAAATAAATGCAACCTGACACAGTATCAGTAAAATATTTCATATCCAAAACTGATCGCTTAATTTCTTTAACTTATCAACTGAAATCGAGATAATTTGGAAAAAATGACCGGTAGGCGACCTGCACAAAGCGCTAACGCTTACCAATAATTTTACGTATAACAGAGCAAAAGACAGTTTCCACATTATGAAAACATGGGGGGACGTGAGTTTTTCTTTTTACTATATAATGAAACAATCTTAACATATTTTAAAGATAAATGCTTGAAAATCCTATTCCAAACTAATTCCGTTTATTATTATATTTTTCTCTGATAACAGAGAGTTCAAAAGGAAAATTTATAAGTTACAATCATTGGGATATCAAAGTTTAAGTCTATTCGAAAGTCGTCTAAAAGACATTTACCCTCCCACGTCGATGTGTCCTTGCCCAATGTTAGGTGATGGTCTGTAAAATTCAGTAAGCAATTAGTATTCAGTTGGAATCAATAACTTGTCTTCTTTGATATTCAACAAACAACCGTAAAAAGAATCTAGTAGGTTCTTGCTCATGTTTTGTAAAAATTTCATTAGACCTAGATTTTGTTGCTACTTGATATACTTGAAATCTACCGAGCGGACTGCCGTGAGGCAGTTCAAATTCTTAGAAAAAATCGAACAGACAAATAAGCTGTATTGTGTCTGTAAGATTGATTAAAGAGTGTAACAATTGCGGGTCAAATGTCACTCAATGCAAAACAGGTTTCCATTCACGTTGACTCTGCTCAACTGCAGAATAAACACATTATTGTGTCCATGCAAGGACAGTTGTCATGCAATAATGCACTAATCTTAACATATTGGTGTCAGAAGCTCAATTAGTAAACCCATGGTGTCCTTATTGTAGACCTCAATAATTGACGTGGTTAAGCACTATGTTCACTGTTCTCGTATATGCAGGGAAGTACGCACCTTGGTATTGTAAAAAAATAATTTTTTGTTCCAACTTTCCACACGAAAAGGTCAAACCATTAATTTTTGAAATCTAAAATATAAATATGGGGTAATCGTGCAAAGTTTGATACTAAAGGATTAAATTACCATATATTTACTGAGACTTGAAATTCAGAATAGCGGCTATTCCTGTGTAATGTCAATTGAAACACACACACTCACTGAACTTCAAAAATAGACCCCATAAATGATAGACAAAAATGTTGTAAAGGTTTCAGAGTCAGATATCTTACCCGAGACGCATTTTGTCGTAGATTTGTCATTTACAACAAAAGAAACAGGCTAAGATAATGCTTTTCGTACTATATTTTGTTTGATGGAATAGCTATTCGGCAATTAAACGTTACCTTCCTCACTAAATGAAACATAAAACTAAACTCTTTTAGTATTTATGTTAACAAAAGACGTAATAAGACTGGAAACGATTTATTTGTAACGATAAGACATTAATGACCTCAAAGCATAGTTTATCTGTTGCTCTGTATTCGGACTTTGTAACAAAGGTAAATCCTGATATGTTTATCCTTATATGCTTATCCATACAGCCTTTTGATGATTGCCTAGAATGCTATACAAAATAGCTTTATGGTCAAATTGAAATGTATCATATACAAATAGCCAAGTTAACTTTACCTTCATGTAAATTGCATTAACTAATTATGTTAACTAAGTACTAACTTTAAATGTTAAATGAATGGTGGAGAATCTGGGTATCGAGGCCAGTACGTTATATTTTGATCTCCGACTGAATACGTGACTAAGGGTTTTAAGGTTCTATTTTCGTGCAATTCAATCTAAGCCAAGCGAGTCTCACACCTCTTTCCAAATTCCTTCCCTTTGCATAATTTTTATTAATGCACTGGTTACAAATTAGTAAACGAAAAGAAAGCGCGATGCTAGAACTAACAACAGATATGTTGAACTGGACAGAGTTGAATACGGAGTAACGGTGAAGCCTAATCAGCAAGCTACTGATACATCTGAGTATCTCTCCGTCAGTGAGTGAGAAAGTGACGGAGTGAGTCCTTGCAGGAGAGAATTTGTTTTTGTTTACACTATCGTGGATATGACGGATACCACAACCACAAATAACATAATAACTTTGATTTCTACAGATATCTGTAAAGAATAAAAGTACAACTTATTAGCTGCCTGTATGGAACATGTCACAATACATTGATTTCAATCCAGGGTACTGGAAAGCAAATCAACATTTTACTTTATTTTACACTTCAGATAAACGAGTGTATCTTTTTTAAATGAACGAGAAGCGGGCTACACGTTGTCATTATTGTCTAACTTTACGTGGGAGGATCCCATGTATATCTATTATATTTTCGAGTGTGGGCATGGAGTGCTTGTATCCTACAAAGTATCCTACTATTGCCCTCCAAGGTCCACTGTTGCGCATATGAATGAAACAATACACTTAGTTGCATCGGTTAGAAATTTAGGTGCCAGGGAAGCATGGAAAAAACTGGAGTGTACAGGTGAGATCAGTTATCGTACATTGATGACGTACTGTTCAATTACCTTGCATTATATAAAAAAATAAAATTAACGTGTTGGATGATTTATTGATTTCAAAACATCTACTTTTGCCCTCAACCTCCTCCCTTATAGCATTTTACAATTCCGTGTAAGTATGCGGGATCAGAAAGTTACATCATGGTTCACTATCAGCGTTAAAATATGTTTGCTTGCTTAGCATCTTAATATTATGCAACTGTATTTTTGTTTGTTTCATTCAGACATGTAGTCAGGGATTGGGAAAGAAAATATTACATGATTTTATATTTCTTTCGCTTCTTTCTTTGTTTCTATTGCGTAGAATCCTAAATTGGAAGGTAGGCATGTTAAAATAAAAATGGATCAAATAAACGAATTGACCAAATGCGATAAATTGTATAGCACTTGAATCTCAGATTACAGAAAAGTGGCAACCCAACTGCTCACACGCACAAATGGGAATTTCGAACGATTCAATTCCTATAATAGGAGCGGCTAGGCGAGTGCTGTACATGAAGCAATCTGCGTCCGGGGGATTGTATTACTGCCTCCTAAGAAGATCATTGCTATTTCATATAAATTTTTGTTCCCGGCATTGTATTCGCCATGGCCTAAGAACAAAAAAGCGAAAGCGAAATAAGAATTTAACACCTGTCGTTGAACTGATATACAGCGCCTGCTACAGAACATTTTACACGAGCGGGATAAATGGTGCATCTTATAGGATATGGCAGTGGAAGTGACACAGACGACATAAGTTGCAACGATTATATGGCAGATCTCAAACTTACTGATCTAACGTCTCCATAACTCTTCTTATTGTGATTGTTAAAATCATTAAATTAATTATAACGGCGATATATAACGGCAACGTAAATGTATTCTGTACCTGCATTTATCTTACACGTTAATTGATCGTTCCCTTACGCACTGCTAAACAGTATTTTGACCACACCGGTGTGGCTGTCGTCAAATCAGAAGTATGAGTTTGAATAATTGACATGCCAACAAAATGTGGTATGGCATCATATGTGGCGCCAATGTGTATGACGCCTTCTCAAGATGACGCGAAAGCATAGTATGACTATGAAGTATCTGTGAAGTGTCATTCTTATGTCCATACAAGTAGTTCATACATACATACATACATACATACATACATACATACATACATACATACATACATACTACATACATACATACATACATACATACATACATACATACATACATACACAAACACACACAGTATAGATACATACACAAACACACATAACTATAACACTCAACTATAACACCAAATCTAGTTAATGTCATAGGGACCAACCTTTAGTGTCGTGCCAGGCCTCAGGATTAGCAATGTCATTTCCGTCTGAAGATGCACAGTCGAGGCTTACATGGTCAATAAGAGTATTTGTTCATGATTAGTAATAAGACTGAATAGAAGAGAACTAATGGTTACTTGCTATATAAACAAGTGAGGCCACTACCCATTAAGTGAAAAATAAATTCAAACAAACGGTGTACACTCTGATGTGAAAGCGCTGCACTTCAGAATGCTTTGTAAGCCTTGGATCCGGGTCTGTATAGATATTCTGTTTGTTCTGTCAAAAGTTAGACATTACAATTATACCCACCCATTATGTTTAATAAGAGGGGTGTTGTGTCATAATTATCGTTACACTTGCAACTCTACAGCCCAACTTCCAATTTCAAACTTAAAAATGCAAAACTGACATGTTTTATCTATTGACACAGAGGGCGCTTTTCTTAAAGTTAAGTCACAGCATTCTTACCATGTCGCCATGTTCGCATGCACGACAGTGTTTCTCAACTTTCATATTTTTCAGGCCTGATGGAAACGATATATTGTATCGATCAGGAGTTTGAAAATAATACTTAGTGGCCCTGGTGAAAAATAATACTTTGCATGCTTCGTATTTGCCTCTTTACAAGCCCTATAAAAAACGGCGGCGCCCATGAACTTAAGTCTGGGACATTTTGTATGCTCGAAAAGTTTATTGAACTTGTGAATGCTTTGTCGGTTACCAACTGGCGCGACTATTAAATAAGATACTGAAAAGGCTTCGAGAATCACGTCTGTAATATATCCGGTTTCAACATTCGCATGAATTAAAGTGGCACTCCCACTTGGTAACATTTTTAAAGCACATTTTTTAATACCAACGGTCGATATTTGACGTGGTGACTGCGCGCGGATTGCGAGATATCGATAAAAACATGTCTTCAAAAAAGTAAAAGTTCGAATTCCGGTGGCCCACCTAAATTCAGCTTCCGAACATTGAACGTTCGGCACTGGGCCATTGTCAACTAAGCTATGGAGTACGAGTCTACGCTTACGCTGCTGTACGCTACAGTACCACTGGCGTCGGTGATCGGTCATGCTCCGTGGGAGAAACTGATGGTCTTACTGTCTTGGCGTAAAAATGTATAACAATTTTGCTGATTCCACCAGAATTTGCATAGGTAACTAGCACAGTTACGTGCAATTGATACATAGCGTTCGCCGCGTGGTATGCATAGACGCATACCACGCGCGCGGCGTACTGTGTGGCAGACGACAAAATGTAATCATCGGACGCGGCTAATATTTGACACGTAAAAACTAATGTTTATATAGTATTGGTTTAAAATATAATACAACTGATTTAGAATAATGAAAACGACAAAAACTAAGGAGAAGTTTTCAAAAACTTAACTAAGGTAAAGGCACAATGCTGTATATTAAGTCTTTGCAGTGGGAAGTAAATCAATTGCATCTTTCTGACTTATTATGATCTCCCTAGAATATTGTCAATCAGCACAACAACAAACCTTCGGGGGATTTCATGTCAAAATCAGGAACGATCGTAAAACTTCGGGATGTGAAAAATACGCTCGGAAAATGACATTTTTATCGATATCTCGCGATCCGCGCACTGTCGCCACGTCAAATATCGACCGTTGGCATTAACAAAATGTGTTTTAAAAATGTTACTAAGTGGGAGTGCCTCTTTAATGTTTCTATTGGATTAGAATACCCAATCTAGTACTCACCTATTTAAGAAACCAGCAATCAAAACAAACTGGATTAAGTAAGTCTATAAAAATGTAATCTTGCCTAAGACTCCTTTTTACAGGGTCGTTTATCGTGAACAACGCACAAATGCGCTCTAGAAAACAACGATCAATAGATTACTGATCACAGATATCAGCTTTAGGTGTTTGTAAAAAAATCTATTGACCTGTGACCATCATCGCCTAGTAATAAGTCAGATAATAGACTGCATATCACATGAACTTCACTAAGACAAAAACGAGGCGTAAAATCTCTGACGTTTTTACTGCATTGTCAAAAGTGGTTTCGTATCCGGGTATGAACAACTGCCTCGAGAGATACATTGATGTTATATATTGGCATAAGGGAAATCATGTGTTATAAAACATTGCAAATTGCATGTGACAAGCAAATGACATATACATTCATCTACAGACAGCAGCACTGGCTTCGCCAGATAAGAACAGAAACATAAATTACATGTCATTGAAATGTCATTGTTTCTATTGAATACGGTTTGTATGGTAAGATAAACAGTCATATCTTTCGATCGTCCTTCCTAACTTATTTCCCTTTACTCAGGTTGCTTCTACTCCAGTGTTTCCTGTATTTCCCCGTTTTTCATCGATGTCAATTTGTTGCCCGCTCTGTGTTCTAATATTTTGTAGCTTTGTAATTTTTTTTCTATTTTTCTGCCGCGTTCACATATAGCTTTAAAAAGTTTAGAGTCGGCGTTAAGAGTAGCTCGCGTAACCCGCATACAATATGTGTTTTTTGACTTAAATCAAAATTGAACATTGTATTACAAAATGTATTGGATATCAAAATGGAATTTTGAACTTATAACATTATCAATGACATAGAATTGATTGTAGTGTAAGAATTAGAATCAGAAATAATGTATATCAAAACATTAACATCACAAATACAAATTAATTAGTAAGTAAATACACCAGAATAACCGATGAAACTTTGATAGAACACTTTCACACAGGTGTTGTGATGTCATCATATCTCCATGGCCAGTTAAGAGGTCTGTAAGATTATTTCTATTTTGAAGTATATTTCGGACAATGTGTTTACCGCAATATTACAACAAAAAAATTAGAAATAATGAGTAGATAATTTTTGTGAGAGAGCTATAGATGTCATGGTCGTTTCCTTTTGTAGCAGGTGACAAAGATAATCCAATGAAAAAATATGGATGCTTTTGGTAGCATTGTTCTTTATCAAGGTCTCCTCTTTTAATTTGAAATACAATGTTCTTTTTTCACAACGTTTTATAAGGTTAAAACTATTAAATATAAGTCACAGTGTAATAAAAATATGATGTCAGAGTCAATTATGACTGTATTTTGCTGTGAACAGATGTCTGCCAATAAAGTTATTTCTAGAAGTAGATCATGTAGACGACTATCTGTGATGTCATAATTAGTTCTCGTCCCTATTGTTTTTTTATTGACAAGCTTACTTCCTGTAAACTTAAACTTCCTATAAAAAATCTCCTACCTCATCTAAAAACTTGTGTGTATCTAACGGAAGCAAATGAACGTAAGGTATATGCTGTAGTCTTCGACGAATTCTCCTGATACTCTAAATTCAAACTGTTGAACTTCTTACGTTATTTCTGGCCTATTAGTATGTAGTCTGAGTTACGCTGTGGATATTTCTAGTTGTATCTTTTACATCATTAGGTATGGCCACGTTGATGCACCTGACCGATGTCAAACTATTAGTTACGACCACCAGCCTCTCTGTTTGCAGTTGTTGGTATACTGGTACCTGAACCAAAGAAATAGAAACTTAAGGTGTTAGGGCTGTTCGTTATCTTTTGTTAAGCAATGTCGAGAAGGTACTGATAAAGAAAATAGACACATAACCTTGTAACCGACATAATGAATGAAATAAATAATTAGTAATTATCAGAATCAAGCTGAGAGAATCGATCACCACATTATGCACTGCACGCATCATTCACCTGTTTTAAAATGTTGTCTCTCCTTTGAAAGCTTGGAACGCGTTCTTGTCGTCGGCACTATTGGTTATGAATGGTCGAGCTCAGGAAGACTATGTTCGGCGCGAAATCTGTGACTCGCAAATTGCTTTCGTTTCCTAACTTAACCCTATACATGAGAAGCAAGATCAGGAAAAAAAAGTAAAGCTTTTTTTTCCCATTCACTAACTCGCTTTGTCGTCATTTTTACAACCTTGATGCACTTGAGAGGGTTTATATCCGAAAGCGTCAAACATGGACCAAAATTCCCGAAAGTGCTGTTGTACATGCAAGTATAATGTAATAATTAATTATTCACAGGGTTTGGTAATCGTGATCACTGATTCATGGACCCTACTATACCTTCGTCAGACAAAACCCAGACTGCTTACCATTTAGTCTTTGTGATACATTCTCTATAAACAGAACCCCGGCAAGTTTACTAGCCATGTGGTCTTGCTCTTTCAAAGGAATCTCATATTTATCCATACTGAAGTCCTGAAGAGATTGGTACGGAAGTGAGATACTATCGTAAGACGCTTCGTATTCATTGGCACCGCTACTGTTGCTTCGTTCAATTCTTGATATATTAATATCTGCAACATAAAGGAAAACGTACCACCGTAAATAGAGCGTTCATGATGAGTAAAAGATGTCAGCAATGCAATAGTGGTCAGTTTACGCCTAGTGTAAAAAAAAGTTGGTCAGTGTAAGGTTACGTTGTAGTTAATTTGTTTTATGTTATTATTTATTTGTTTACTTATTTATTCATTCATGATGATCTCCACTTTTGACTGAACTTTAATATAATCAGCGTATTGCCATCAATTACAGCAACCCAGATACCCTCTCATTTCTAGGAATTTGAACTTGTTAGATTTAAGGATAAAATGCCTATTTCAGTATCACATATGAAGCTGAAACACCACATGTTTATTCTGAGAGGATTGTATTTCAGAGATATATGTATATGTAAGAGATATTAAAATATCATCTTCTGGGATAATCTCATTTGGCGTTAAATTTTCTGGTTTAGATAAGTGCTGGCATAGGTGAACACATTCTTACCCCTGTTTATCTGTGTCATCTGAGTGTAGTCAATGGTCGAATAATCAAACATCGGTGACTCGATTCTGTGGGAAGAAAGAGATAAGGAATAAAAAAGAGACACACAGTACAGAGGTACATGGACGAGGACAATTAGTCATCGCGCACGCTGTTACTGAGACAGGTATTTTGTATGTCGATATGAAGTGTAATGATTAACATTTTTCGAAGAATTCTTATCATGTTTTAATCTAAAACAGTATTTTGAAAAATACTCGCTAAAGAGTCATAGCCGATGAAAGACAATAAAATTAGAAAGTACTTTATAATACCTTATTCGAAATATGAATACGTCTCCTCGTACCTGTGTGTGTTTCTTGTTCTCTTCATACGACGGACAGCACACATTATCAGTAAAATGATATTGCCCGGTGCCAGAACAAGAATTACTATGATCAAGATGTGCGAGTAAAATACTGATTTGTCGTTACTAGATGTGCACTCCGTTACTGTTGAAATAGATATAAACGCACATCAATAATTAAGATTCTCTTGCGATCAAATGATTAATATGATTAAGATCGCCTTACGAATGTCATGACATATTGAAAACAAAATGCGACTGAAGTCATTGAAGTCATTTAGTCTTTCTAAACTTGATTACTAACGGGCAATGTATGATCGTGAGTAGGTGGAGTCCCTGAAACAACACATGTAGTATTTTGTTGACTTCGCCCTTTTAATTTTTGTGATCAGTATCTCAGCTGAAACAAATTGCCAACAACTTTTCACATTAGGGATGTATTGTACTAAAATAATTCAGAGTCTTCATTTAGTCTGATATTGGCGGTAAGGGTAGTCGCTAACTGGAACCACATCTTTTATCATGTACAACAAAGTTAGGATTAAAACATTATATGCCGGTTATTACCTTGCCTTGTACTGTTGTTTAAACTACTGTTATCACTCCTGTAAGAGAACATAAAAACCTTAGAAGTCAGATAGATGAAAATACACGAGTAGTGCGTCTCCAATGAACAAATGTTCATAACCATGGGTAATTATTATAATGTTGTTATCATAAATTTATATCGAACAATTCAAGTCAGTAATGATGTGATGTGTGGTCATATAGTTGTCAAATTTGTTCAGTATTTTAATCTGATCAATAGAATGAATTGCCATTGAAATTTAATTTTCATAAATCGTCTGCCGTCGCTATGCAATAAGATACATCGCCTTGCCTTGAACCGTCGAATTTTGTTTGTTTTTGACAGGCACTGTCTTCATGAAATCGATTAATGTAGCACACCTTAGGTTATAAAACACCGGGTACCAATTAGTCAACCAGCCATACACCCCATGCAGTCACAGCATGATATTTTTTGACACAGTTTATAATATGACGAAATAAATCATTCATTTCTTTTCGGTTACAAATCTTGTATCTCCTGGTTCATGACTGTACATACATTCATACTAATATTATATTTGGGCTCAGCCCTTGGAGTCACGCCAGGGGTTAAGATTGGCAATGTTATTTGTATTGATTCATGATAAAATGTGATTAATTGTTATAAACGTTTGTATGACAACTATGCCCAGTTTCCCTCTGATGAAAGCAGCTCACGTACGTACACGACGTCAAACCCTGCAGCAGTCCAGGTATAGATTTTCTATAACGTGTAAAAATTTTGGACAAAAATTGGCAACTTTTACCGTGATAACAGCCTATTGTGTTAAACAAGGGACGTATTATGCCATCGTTACCATTGCAATGGTAACCGCACTGCCCCACCTTCCACTTGCAAGCTGAAAACTACAGCATTCAGTCGAAAAACTGGCAATTTTTGAATCTAATTATTGACACAGGGGGCGCTTTTCTAAAATTCAATCCCAGCATTCTTTGCGTATGCCCCCCCCCCCCCGTTCATATGCACGAGTTTTCTCCCTTTATCTATATTAACGATGTTTTGTATCGGCGACAAGGTGCATAATAACATTTCCTGGCTAATAAAAGAGGTATATTTTATAAATGGCATGTTATATAATGGTAATTTGTTTCGTATTTGTTTATTTACGAGTACTCAAAAAAAAAACATGGCGGCGCCCATGGGAGAAGGGTACACTTCCGGTTACTCGCATAGTATATATTATGATAAGCACATGCGTAGTCAGTAAGCCGCTGGCGCGACTATTAACACTTGTATTTCATTAACGTTTTCGCAATATATTCATTGTCTGCTCTGCAAAATTTGCTTGTTTGCTTGTCTGGATATACATCATTATCATATACCTATGCCCTGTATTGTGTCTGTTGGCCTACTGAGTTCAGTGACATGATTATCATGTTGATTTGCATGTCAATAAAGTGATACGCCTTGTTGATTTGCATATGAAAGGAATGATCAGCGCGTCTTTCTTTCATTCAATTGAATATTTGCATATGAAAAAGTGATACGACCTGTTGATTTACATAACAAAGCCTGATACGGCCTGTTGATTTGCATACCGGACTACTTACATGGTGGCCCCCTAATCAAAACAAACCATGGTGCCCGTCTATGATTTTGACTTTGACTACGATATCATGTCCGATCTCCAAAAGTGGCAGGGTTTTGAAGCATAGGAAAATGCGGGGTAACTAAATAAAACACATGTGTCGATATCGGATTAACCTGCTCGCAGTGCTACCAATTTGAACAAATTAAAGAGCAGAGCATCACACCGTACGGGCACTGACAGATCGATGACAGACCGCTGTTCCGTCCGTGCATATGCACAGACGCGCAGACGACAAGCAAAAGTGCTATCGGACATGTCGGAGGACCGGCAAATTCAAAAGCACAACTTTCAAAAATATCATGTATTCATGGTAAATGCGTTCTGGAAAATAATACCAAACACAACACTTGCATGTACCGTACCGATTCGGTAGATATCCTAATGTTTGATAACAGAGTTCAAGCATTTCTCTGCTCAACCGTCAATGAGCCAGCTGATAGATTACGTCAGACGCTAGTATATCAATCCGCCTTAGCAAGATGACGCAAACAAATGTAGTCCATCAAGAAAAACCACAGTGAAACGTATCATATTTTAATATACGAGATTTATTCATTCAATAACGTGGGAATAGGTATATGATAAAGAGGTTATCCTGCGATATCACCACTTGGTAGGGTCGTATTGCTGCTCGTGCGGTTGTGGGCCGCATCACACTCGTCTTGGACTCGTGTGATGCGGCCCACAACCGCACTCGCAGCAATACGACCCCACCAAGAGGTGATATCGAGGGATAACCTCATATTATGAATAACATCTTCTTTCAAAATTCTATTGAATCCTGTCATATACTTATTTTTAATTTCGCTATTTACAGGGCGAGTCACATAGTAAACCCACTTTTATTAAATCGCTGCATAATCACTGAAATTTGTTTTCAAGGATTTGCCTTTGCACCAAATACACAGTATGCACTGAATTTGTAACCAAAATTACATTACATGCTCATATCATAAATATTGACATTATCATATCACCTCTCCATTGACGGTGGGCTTACAGATCAAGAGAATCAGATTTCCCATATTTTGCTGATTGTCAAGCACATCGCGACTTTGGTTTGTTCGCACATTTTTTGAAATTGTTACACCATCTTTTTTTTTCATCATCAAATACCAACATTTCCCATACCCAGAAATTCAATGTACTCCCCTTACCTCTCTGGACAGATACATACTCTAGTCGTATCAACACCAGCTACCCCGTTATCACTCAGGAGATATGGCAGTTCACAGTTTATGCCTATCCATCCTGCTACACAAGATATACAGTCACCAGTATCATTGTTGCATTCCAAGCAGTTCTCGGGACATGTCATTCCTACGTTACTACGTTCATTATCGTAACCACACTGATGATTACATCGATCACCATACCAACCGGGTGTACAGATACATGATTTGTCCTGAGGTCTACAGTCATTTCCGTTGTAACAGTGTAGGCAATTGTCTTCACAAAAATTGTGCATGTTACTATTGGCTTTTGCAACGGATGTATAAACGTTACAGTCTGTACAGTCTCTTCCTCGCCAGGTAGACGGACAATCACACACATTCGGATTTGCCTTACTACATTCCCCTCCATTGAAACAATTACATCGATGTTGGCATTTGTCCCCATAGAAACCAGGGTGACATTTACAAGAGCCGTCAGCAATGTTACAGAGCATATTACTTGGGCAATTACACACTTCACTGCAGTTCACACCCCAAGTTCCACTTTTACACATACAGCCAGAGACGGGATCACAAACAGTACCATTGGGACACGAACACTTGTTTTCACAGAAGTTGCCATAGTAGCCCTCTTTGCACGTACAAGACTTGAATATTCCTTCATCGTCGTTACACGTAGCGTTATTTTCACATGAACAGTTAAATGCGCAAGTTGCACCATAGTGTGAAGGGAGACACTCACACGATCCGTCTGTTTTATTACAAATTCCTCCATTTTCACATAAACACTTATACATACAGCCTTCGCCATAAAAACCATTAAGGCACTCTGAAAGAAATCCATAGTATTGGTAATGAAATAGATACATCAATTAAAACCTTTTCATAAATGCCTCTATTCTTGGAAGAAAACACGGTCATGATTAATTAATATCAGAAGGAAGAAAGGACGAAAAGTGAAAGATGTACGCACAACTTCTAAAACAGCATTTTAGAAAAAATCACATTAAAACTAAGATTTGTGTGCTTCGAAGAACTGTTGAAATAAAAGTGGGGGTATGAGTTGATTATAACATAGATTTCCTTCAAGTTGGTAACGACGTTCACAAATAAATAAACAAACAAACAAACAAACAAACAGACAAATAAATAAATAAAAAATATGTTTGACACTTAATAGTACAAAATTATATCGACTCAACATTTCAAACAATACGTTTCTATTACTATAAATAAACATTCGTGTACGTCAAATAGTTACACTATTTGTAGTGTCTATGTCTCTTCATGTACTTGTTTCCCTCTCAATTTAAATATTTGCTATTGTACACTTTACAATAACCTAATCACATGAATAACTTAAAGTGAATATAACCGTATAACCGTTCCTGGTTTATTTGTAGTAACATGAAACGTAGTTACAGTATGTTTAACATTAACATGTTTATTGCTGTGTTTCACTGACTGAAAGCTCGATGAAATTGAAATCTAAAGTATCACTGAGAGCCTGCCAACGACATTTTCTGTTGCTGTACGTTTCTGTTCAAGTGCACTGGTGACTGTAAGTATCTACAAACGACGTCGATTTATTGTACTGGTCATTGAAATCATTGATACAATTTTTATACTTATTTATGTTATTAATCTTTTTTAAAATTTCTTGAAATCCTAAATCGCCTTCTATTCGTAATATCCCCGTCCCCCCAAAAACCGACCAAAAGTTCCATAGTTCAAGCGATGTACATGATCACGACCACTCTGAAGGGTTCAAACTGTGATGCATTGCTAGTATAGCATATTTATTTTCATGTTGAGACCCATCAAGGCTTTTAGTTTTCACGATGAGTGTACTGGTATAATGTACTATATGTGTTGATAAAGCGATTTAATTCGCTATATTTGTGAAATCGGAGTTGATGGGATAAGAGTGAACTCTCCCCAGGAGATAACGCCTCGCTGCTATCCTGCATTTGTGTTGATAGGTGGTCGCAATCTCGTGGTACACAAGTCACTGCATGGGTGCGGTTTATTACTTTAATCAATTTCACGGTGATATTGATGCCATGATACTTACCGGTACAGATGGAGTTATTGAGATAGTAACCATCACAGCATCTGCTTATTCTGTATAGAAGAAGAAACAATAAACATATGACACAACAATATTTACAGAAGACATTTCATATTGTTCGTTAACAGTAGTTTCTATCTGAGTATAACGTACAGTTGAGACTAGCGTCGAGGTCAATGCAAAAACATCAGATGTACGAGGACTTTGTGAATTATCTGAGCATTTAACACATTTTAAATTCAAATTCACGAGCAAAGATGAAAAAATACCATTTTCTCAAATGCCCTGATCTTCACATTATTTAAAATTTTGATTGGTATTCGTATACCGTATGGATGAGTAATCGTGAAATATCCATTTCTCTTTATATTAGCAAGGAGGTCTTGTCAAAACAGATTTTCTTGTTTATGAGTAAAACAGCTTTAAGATCAGAGGTAAAAGAGCATCTAACAAAGTCAAAGTTATCGAAATCCGTGTCACTGTTACAGTACTACACATCTATGGATAACAGAACTAGTATAATAATTTTGCTTCAAGTTTTAAGCTGGTTTACTTGTCACAATCCAATCGACATAATTTTACGAAAATATCTGAAATACTTACTGCTGTCCTCCCTCGTAATGAAAGACGCAATAATGAGGATCACCGGAATTCAATTGACTTGTTCCGTAGTAGAATATCCACAGCACAAGACCAATACAAGAAGATATGCACAAGACAGATGACAGGTATTTCCTGTTCCCATTGCTAAAATTCTGCACTTTTCACTAGCAATGCTCTATACAACATTTGACGTTTGAAACGTGTATTAATAATGGTGACGTCCAACACCTCTTAACAATCCTGATTATGACAGACAATCCGTAACTGCACGTCTACCAGAGGATATTCACCCAGGCTTTGGTGAAACGGCCGGAATTTGCTTTGATTTTCCTCTATTAGTAAGTCAGAACTGAAACAGTTGTCATTATTTTTCGTGATTGATTTTGGTTTCGAATCGTCAAAGTTCATCGGGAAATAAAAAAAAACGAGCTGTAGAACAATGCAAACCATTCAACTGAAAGCCCTGCCAATCTTCCTCTGCAATAGAAGCCCATTTAACAATATGACACAAGTACATTTAGCAGAGTTGACAAGGCTTGGAAAACTTCGGTTTAGTCACCAATTACTCGTTTTGCCTAATCTCGCGTGACAGAACAATGACGAAGAAAACGCGATATGACTCCATTGGTTGCTTATACCAGGTAGATTTAGGCTTTGTACGAAAATCTTGTACCTTGTGCATTAATTTATCGGCAGAGCGTTTCCATCACGTGCACTTCACCAAAATTAAACTTGATTACGAAACAGGATGAGATGGCAACAGCATATTTGACGGAAACACTGCCTGTATCAACAAAAATTCAAAGACACTCACTTATGAATTCACGGAAAATTTAGTTGCAATAAACCAACATGGGGTATAGAAACATATACATATTAATATTTAGTTTTTTAAATGTTTCAATACTCATTTTTATAGTACTAGTGCTACTTTCAAACGTCTTCATTGCAGACTTTCTTTTCGTAAATGATCGGCTAAATCAGTAACTATGTTCAGAATTTAAATTATATTTCCAAATATATACCTTCCGGATCATCTTGCGTCTTATGGTATACACATTAGTTATTCAATTAACTACCTCTTTCAAAGTTTGGGTTTTTTTTCGTTTAGCCGAAAAGATTTCAAGATTTCAAGATAATATCTTTGTACCAAAAAGTACCATGTTGCAATGTACATGCAAATAAATTGGATTATTTCTCAGAATTATTATTTTCACCACGCTTTCGAATACATTACGTACTTTTATCTAACTTGGATAAAACAAGGTCCAATCGACATGCAAATTAGCGTATGGCAGCAACATGGCTGCAGTAACGACAACAATAATACTGCAGGTAGCATCGTTAAGAGACGCAAAAACTTTTTGTGTCAGTTCAGGATTCTTAAAATGTTCTCGTGCCAGCCCTTATTGATAAACTTAATAGACACACAGAGGTGTTCTCGAGTATAGTACTAAGCGGCGTATAAAATTGACGTAGAGGGCTCGTCGATTGACGTTTTTTATTGTAAAAAGTTGTTTTTCTTGGGCAAAAACAAAACATCTTTCAATTCACATTGTTCTATCATATAAGTTATGTCAAAGTAACTCAACCTCTACCGTTGGTCTCGTTTTAGATGAGGATATTAAATCAATATTTTACGCCTGCACTTTAGATAAAAGATTATATAATCTTTTTTGTGTACAGGATGTAGGATAAAAGGATGTAATTATTGTCTATCTCAACGTAAGATGATCCCATACATATGCAATAAGTTTTGAAAAACAGCCATGAGCGTTTACGCCATTGTCATTGCAATAAAAATAACGAAATAACAAGGAAATGAATGAAGGCGGAGAAATTTGATAAATTGTTCTTGGCGCAAATGTCGGAATGCGTAATATCCTTCTAGCTCATACATACCAACGTTGTATTATCCTGTCTAGAAGATGGCGTCATACTAACTATGGAAAAAAGATATTTAGGACAGTTGTGAATATTCATGTTTTTCTTCGAAAAACACCAGCCTTCATCATGAAGGTGCAGTTATAATTTATTCATATTTCTTGATGTTGGATTTTAGATAGAGTTGACATTGATACCCATACAAGTGCCATGCCAGGGTCAGTTACTGTCAAGAGCAAGTATGCCAATGTGTTCAATGGCGAATCTGTGGAAGCTGAAGAAGCACCGATCAAAATCGTAAGTAATATTAAATTAACGCTTTGGTCTGTAAGTATCATATTTCTGCAAAGGAAACAACTAGTAATATGTCAAATTCTTCATTACGTGAATGCACGTGAACACGTCTTTAAGAACGCACAAAACTTATCTCTTCTTTTTGAAGGCAAACGAAAGGGATAGTGTTAATTGAAGGCCGATCATACATCACATTTTTATCCAACTATAGAAAGAGCTTAAAGCTGTACGCCCCTTTGAATTAAAGGCCTCGAATGTTTCATCAAATTTACTCTACGAAACATTCAACCATTCCATTTGCAAAGCATAAATACAAGTCAGGAGTCGCGTTCAAAATTTGGCAGAGAAAGAATAATAACTTATGTTTACCGGTATTTGAAATTCAAATTAGCCGCGATCTTTGTATTCACCGTATTGATAAAGTTAATTTCCATTTTGCACAAAACGGAGACGTCAAAACTTAACTTACTTCTAGAGTGTCAAAATGTGCCCTGATAAGTGGTACTCCAGACAAGAGTTTTGTAGTTTGAATATCTGTCTCCAAAGTCCATTAAGCTTTAATTGACTGTTTTCATACTTGAGGTCAACAATATTACATCAATACTGACACATGGTACTGCTTCATATTCACGACACGTCACGGACTCCCTGTGCCCCGCAGAGAGTGTCCGTGTAGAATAGCGCATGATGTGATTATGCGTACATAGGGATAAGGGATTTTGATTAGCACAAGGAAGGAAGAAATTTGAGACATAATTGCACTCAATGTGTACATGTCAAAGTACATATTACCACACCACCCAATAGTTGTACGCTTCCCCGCTTATACTATGACAGCTTTTGACCATCAGGTAGTTCTTCTTTATTTTTTAATTTCAACTCTATTTGCTGATCTATTCAATTTGGATTTTCAGCATTGTATTGCAAATATTAGAACATAAGTTTTGTCTTTCGCACATCTAAGAAAACACAGCTTGATAATCGAAGATCGCAACGGGCGTACAAAATATTTGATTTTTATTTACTGCTGATCATCCCTCGATGTTCTAGAGAATAATGTGAATTAAAATGCACGTTCATAATATCGAACCTTTCGTGGTGTTGCCTGCTAGCACGAATACACAATACATAAATAATGCCGACTCTGTAAAACCAGTTTTAAAATAGTCACACTTTGTCAGTAATAGCGACATTATAATAGAATATATACCTTTACGCAGTGAATTTCAGACACGCCTAATGGAGATTTTTATGATGGGCTCTTCCGCCATAAAACGCACTAGAGGAAGCAATGACTCGGCTATAAGTATTTGCTTCATTCTCAAATGTAAATAAAATAACATCATGATATCTTTCCTTACAAAAGAAGAAGAGAAAAAATAGAGGTAGGAAAAATGAGAAATTGCAAATTATGGTCTGTAATTCTGTGCACCATATTTACCGCCTAAAGAAAACATATCTATGTAAGAGGTAACAATGGCGGAAAAAATGGGTTACTGTTTGTCTGCCAGGGAGACGTTTTATATATAAGCTTGAATGGAAATGATTATTGGACCAGTTAAATGTCATATTTTATCACTGCGGATTTACGTACAATGCGCATTTCGCTTCTTTTCGGTTCTGCTTAACATCTGAAAAATTATATATAATCCAGGCTTTTGAATTTGGATATGCAGATTGAACTATCGATTGCTAAAATTATCGAAACGAGTACAGTCTAATTCTTTCGATCCATACTGCATGATGTCCAGCATACAGTACATTGTTCCAACATTTGTTATCTAATGCAAACAACCGAATGTCTCACAAAAGAGAATCCATCGAGCTAAAGTAATTTCGCGTAGAGTGGCTACACTTGAGATAAGACTCGGTTGCCCTGTCACGAAAGAGTAACGTTTCAAAAATATGACCACCATTCAATGAGACCGTATCGCTTTATGATACTTTCTGTTCTGTTTGTTAGATAAACATATTACGGGTTTCACGCACACAACTAGTGTCTACCCACGCACACTGTACTTTTATTGATATGAGTATTCGCTATACTGATACGAGCAGCAGAACAATGCTTCTTCACAGTCATAACAATCCTATTCAGGCATCGTTTTATCTGGAAAGGCCTCTAAATTCAGCATACAGTGTAAAATTATACTTTAAGGAATTATAAAACTTCCTTACACAGTTTGAAATTGAATACTCAATATATATTTACAAAACATTGGCCCTTGTACAAGGCACAATAAAAACATACGTATACACCGATAGAGACAGACTAAAACACCACTTACAACAGTACCGTGTCGGTCGAGATTGCTGTGGTGAGATAAAATCACGGTTTTCTCGACAAATAAATCCTACCTCAACATTTAGCAGCACTTAGCTTACTTCGACTGCATTAGTCCAATCATGGCATTATGTAAGCTATCGACAGCTGCTTCAATTATTGGATTTTAGCTCATGTTGTTTGGTTTCAACTTTCCCACAATGCAGTACTTCTCCATAGGATTCGAACTCGTTACTGAGGTACCTTAATATAATATGTTGAAGAAGGTCTACTGCCTCCGTTTTAGAAGACAGTGAAAGATTATAAGCACCGATATGAATCATCTGACTAAAACGTTGTGACAAAATAAACTCCATGTGCATTCGATGAGGTCTTTTATTTCATACTTTGATAGGAAAACATCACAGAAGGCACTCTTCAAAGCTATACAGAACATAAAAAATTATGACTTTTTATAACAATCTATCACAAGGGAACATTGGCAAATTTTGCCTGCATTATATATCTGCGAATAGTAAATTTAATACAACATTTGGACTTTTCAAACATTTTAAAAATGATCAAAAGCGTCGGTAGTGTCGTTAACTGCAACGTTTCTTATAAGCTTATTTGTGAGACTTAATACAAATTTGGAGGAATAAATGAGAGTATCAGTTAGTTAAGGTGCTAGTATTTGGCATGATTGATTGAGAAGCCAAGGGCAGAACAACTCGGCAAAATCCCTGCGTCTCAAAAATTAGTGGTTCTATAACTGAGCTAAGTTGTTACGATTTTTCTGACTGCGACCTCCCCAAACACCGTAGAGTTCGCACTCACGCTCGTGCACTCACTATTACACACGAACTTTGTCTAAGCAATTGATACATCCGTTCGCTTAAACTGGACGATAAACAGCCTCGAGGACAATTCTGTCCACCAGCACTGATGAACCTAGGGTAGAAAACACGGTAAAATTTCAATCGTGTTCAAAATCACGATAGCAATGGAAAGAAATGGGAAAAAAATCGAGCTTATTATGAAAATTAGTGAAGTCTTAAACATGTAAAGAGCTAATTAAGGTACCCTTCCACATAACATAGCATACTTTTGCTCAAAATCACTCTTTGGTAAACATTGATTTGATTTTCATAAATGTGCCGACCAAAGAGTACAATATAGGTTTTGTTCACCTTTTAGCATGGCAAGCCACTGGAAGTTGTATAAGAAAGAAGCGTTAATTGATGCAATACTGGCTCCACTTTTCTCTAGTTTTCAACATTTCAAAACAAATTAATTCTAGTCTGCCTGAGTCAAATTTTGTGAAATTTCCATATTTAATAACTATATAAAAAAAACAATAGTGCTGTTTTACATTAAATATTTTGCATTTGGAATAAGAGTAATTTCGTGACTTTCATGACTTTAATCATTTTTAATGCCAGTCTTTTAGCCCCTGCCAAAAGAATAGGAATAGACGATAAAGTAAAAACTTTCGGTTTTTCTGCAAATACTGTAGTTTTCAAATAAGATATTATATTGAATAAAGTAGTGTCACGGTTTTTTACATTGATGATAAAACTATGCATCAATCATGCATTCATCCATTTGTTGTTTTAATGTTTGCAAACACTGAAGCTATATCAGTTCAAGTTTGCAAAGCAATGAGATACATCAAAGGCAAGCACGACCCCTCCACAACTCTCCAATTTAAAATGACGGCTCTCTTATCCTCACTTGTACAACGCTCTGTGCATCTTTTTGCAGTGATATAAACTTTTGATGTAAACTTTTGTGATCTCCACTAGTGCCTTCCTTCCGTGTCAAAAGTCCTCTATGATATAGTACGTTAGAGTTACCATAAACTCTCCGGGGGTGCTAAACGGGAGGAATCAGCAAAGCCACAAATATTGCCAGTCAGGCTACATTTTGCAGTGAAATATTAAGGTCAGGCAAAAAAGTGTTCATTGTTTTTTGGAAAGGAGTGTGTTTGTCGGTCAAACTCAAAAGACTGTCAAATTTTTTGAGTAGAAAAAATATTCATGTCGGTAGTTTCACCACCCTGTTAAGATTTAATGCGGTATACCTTAAAACAGCTTTGTGCCAATTCATGAGGCTCGCTGCGTAGACTTGATATCAAACGATTTCCAGCGATACAAGAGTTAAATAAACAAACAATTCGTATATTGTTCTGCTCTCCAAAGATAAAGAACTGAGTCATTCATCAATTGACATGAGATTTTATTTAATATTACCATAAACCTGCGCGAAAAGCTTGGACATGAATCGGACTTAAATGGTGAGTCGAAGAGGTGAAAGAGACAGATGGAACAAGTGACTCGGAGACGTATAGTAAAAAAAGCAGCCAAAAAAGCGTTATTAAATATATTAGTCGAACTGTCACGGAGAAAAATCTAAAGTCACGGAGAAATCACCATCTGTCATAACCAATATTTTTAGGGGGTTGAGGGCAGCGTCATTTAAATAGTTATGTGTTCATTTCAAACAAGAAGGTAATTGAACAGTTCCTGATAAACAATATTCGGTTGTAATAAAATTACAATAATTGGATGGAGAAGTGGTCAGAAACACACCCTCGCCAAATTAACACTGCTAAATTTGTCTTGAGAACAATGTAATCAATACTTTACGAGCATGCTAAATGTACCTGTTTACGAGCATGACAAATCGTATCAGATAGTTTATAAATTTTTAATTAGAAGCTATGTGATTTGTGATGTCAGTTTTCAGCACGTGTGTTTTGTCATTAGTCATTTGTTTTGTCATCTGTCATTTTGTCATAATTAATTGTATAAATAGGGCGGTTGCTTTAGGGAACCTTGGCCTTTATTCATCAGCTGGTTGTCAAGCATCTTCATCAAAGATATACAGATTCTTATTGTCATCCACAAGCAGCTACTCTGGTTGATCTTTGGTATCCTGCTCGTAAGATGAACGTAGGATCAGTAATGATAGACAGATGCAACTAAAGACTGAAGACGGAATGAGCGAATGTTGGGGCTGTTGCAGTATAATAATGGATATTACGAGACAATGGATGTCGATTGAAATCGATACATGTGCACATAAAAGACAAACTTTGTCTAAGAATAACAGAAGTTCTGTGTACTATGTACTAATAAGTGATTGTGACTCGTTATAAATTAAAGCTGAGAGAGAGCAACAAAAATGAATGGCAGTTGTGTTGTATTTGCCGAGCTTGCTTTTCAAATGTCATCGTACTTGCCTCGTGTTGACAGACTTGATTAAGACAAATCTATAGTTGATTTACTCTGGAAAAAGCAAAATAGCTCCAAAAATGAAGAAAGTATGACAAACTTATGGTTTTACACTTTTTTTATCCCTAATATAGTGATATCTTCTGCCTCGTGTGAATCATCATAGTATGAAACCATATACAGCTAATCTAAATACCATGCTTACCAGGCAGGATCGTCAGGGCCGGACAATAGGTGTACTTTGGCCATGGAAAACAATAAGTGATTTAATCCAATTTGACAACGTGAGCTACAACATGAGTCATCAATGCCATATCGGGGTATTTCTTACTACATGCTATCCACCACGCAAAAGCATCATGAAACAGTCATTAATACTCGGTGAGTCAACAAACCATTAAAGTCTACTATATGGAAATCCGAAGACCAAGTCATTACGCGGAAATTCCCAAAGTAAAATTTTGACATGATGACGTAATTCTCCGCAATTAGCACGTATTTAATAAATTAGGCACCGTGGGGCAGGGCTACGGTAACAGGCTCACTATCATAGGATGGCGAGCTCGAGACCCGGTACTAGAGTAACGGACTCACTGTCAAAGGATTATGAGTTCGAGATTCCATCACGGTGTTGTGTCCCTTAGCAAGGCACTTTACTCCTCATTGCTGCTTGGGGAAGTTGGGTGTTGGCACCTCATCCTCTAATTGGGTCCTCCTGTTGAATGAGAAAATAAATGGAAAATAAATAAAAATAGAAAAAGTAAATAATGGTGGTAATTTTAGAATTACGCGGGATTCTTGATGTATCCATTCAATCGGCATTAGTTTCCCTACTGCATTTTTCTTTTTCATTAAACCGCTCTCTTAGGGCCAGTTTGCAATCCATCTAGCATTCAAGCCGGAGTCTAAAAATAAAGTGTTTCATCTGCACTGAGATGAGAGAGCACTTACTATTTCAAAGACTACTATTCAGGATATTGCAATTTTAAAGAGGTCACGAAAATTCTTCTCCGATTTTTCCGTTCACATTTTTCGTCGGAGTTTATGATCATACTTCACATGGGCTGATCATTCGAAAGTTTCGATGGAATATCCTAATGTATGCCCTTTGATTAAAACTAATGACTCTTCATATAATTAAGTAATAAAGCACCCAGCGATAGCGAGTGCATATATGAAGTGAACTGGACAAAATCGAGTGGTATACCGTTGCTGGGTGTGATTTATTGCTATTATATCATAACAGTATATTGTAATTCAGACGTTGAACGTCATAAACGGATTATGCTCAAGCTGAGAGCTCGTGCGTATGCCAGCCGTATATCGTCAATATACCACGGTTCTTTTCGCGCGACGACCAATCAGATTGCTATATTTGCACCATCAATATACTGTATAATATGATAGTGGTTATCTTTACAGATTAATCGCAAATGCCAAAACATTGGTGTTTGCTAGTTGCCGGTAGAATCACACTTGGTCCAAGCCTGAGACTATAAAAAATACAGTCGTTTAAATCTTCTGTAAAATACACGTTTAAGCATTGGATAATTCATGTCTTATATTCTACAAGTGGTTTCATCCCTCCTAGTATACTCTTATCAGTTGGCTTGAATTACCAAATTTACCGCCACTGATTGTGGACCTGTTTACTTTGAATCGGGTTGACAATGTAAATTATCGCATATATCTTCTTTGGAGTAGTTTGGGTATGATAAATCCAATCCAGCGGTTACATGAACACAGAGTCTTATGAATGACTTAATATCGGACTCCGATCGAGTTTAGATATGTGTATCATTTTCTGTCCCTTGTATCTCTTAAATACGCGTGAATGTGCAAATTAATTATTTTATATTTAACTCCTTGTGCAGGGATTGTTTTATTATGGTGTAAACGATGCTAGTACTAGCTTATTGCTTGTCAGATTGATACCATGTTATACAATTATTTTAAATTTTACGGTTATTCTTCTGTAAATGAGAGGAGCAAGAGTGAGGATTGCCAGCATACACATTAGTACGTAAAATTTCAACAGCACAGAACAAAAACAAGCGGATGTGACATGACACACAAAAAGAATTCCCGTTTCCATTATTATAATATGCTTAGCTGGAACCTGCTATCGTATGTTATTTGGTTTATATTGTCAACAAGAAGACATTGCGTAACATTTGGAAGCTCGCGCATATTTCAAACCCCAGTTGGAGATCTTCATCGCGACATTATTTTGGACAGGTCTACGACTTAAGGTTGATTTTGATTGTTTAATTGTAGTAAGGTGCAGCTCGATGAACTCACAAATGAAACGTTTGTACAAGCAGCGACGGCGAGGAAACAAAAACATATTTTTTTTTCAAAATTTCTTTTGAACGTTTTCAAGTAAAATTTTTCAAGTTTGACATGTAATCGATGCCGTGCGTTACCATATTGCACAGAATCAACTGAGCACTTGTACGCGTTCTCAGTGCGTTCTTTTTAGAGTTTGTGTTGATGCTAGGCTGCTGAACCCTCGGTCCAAATTCGCGTCCCAAATAAAAACATTGTCCGCTTTTGTATTTAACCTTATCTTAACACGTAACAGGTTTGACCTGAGCGAGCGCAGCGTGTATTGACATTAAGGTTATTATTTCCATCATTTGACAAAGCATGCATGCCAATCACGATGTTCACTGCATATTTTTGCCAAAGTTCTGTACAAGGAACTCAGAGAATGACTGTCAAATATTTTAAAAAACAACAATACATTTCAGTGATTTATCTTGAATCGGCCCAGCAATCAAGTTTACCCAAGAATATCAATTTTAATGGCAAAATAACATAGTCAGATCAGGCTACAACAGTAACAAAGGCCCCGAAAAGACGAACACATAACAAGTATTGGAACCGTGGTGGCGCTCTGCATCTGATTTCGATTTCTTGCGTGAGTTAGAAGTTTGTATTCCATCAACCTATGTAACTCTCACAAGTGTTGGCTTGTTTGAAAATGGCGGCGCACAGTGATAATGAGCCCGACTCTTACAAATGGTCGAAATAATATTTTTTACAAAATTACCTATTGTTTTTGGAACAGAACACGATTGGAACTAATTTGGGATAATTGGATTTTCATATTTTGCAAATTTCTCAAAAGTGTTAGGTGCAATATAGCCAAATGATGCCATATCGCAAATTTTTCAAAAAACAAGTGTGTATAAAACAAAAAAAAAAAGAGCAGATGAGATAACGTTTGTAAATTGACATTACTTCACCATCGATAAAATAGTTCCAATCGTGTTACAGAGAGCCTCTCTTATCAGCAAAGTCCATTTTCAGCTTGGAAACTCTGGCAGTTGAGATCTTTTATATCTTGTAATCCGTGACAAAGTAATCACCACATATGAACTGAATATGCTCACGTGTTTTACAACAGGTTCATTATAGTAGTACGCTTCACATATCAATAAGATATCTGTTATATCACTATATGTAGCAGGTTTTATCAACTTCGCACAGTACTCTCAGAGTTTAATCACTAATTACAAAACTTTATTTAATATGGAAATGAGCTTTAATTAACTTGACACTGCTCAATGCTTCATGGGACAATTAGATATCAATCAGATCAACATTTGTAGCACGTTTCATTTAATTCAATGCCGTAATTTTACAGTAATGTCACTAATTAAAAGTTCATTTAATATGCAAAGGAGCCTACATTAACTTGACACTGTTCAATCTTTCATATCACAATGAAATATTTATCAAATCAATATCTGTAGCACGTTTCACCAAATTTGGTGCGGTAATTTCAGTGTTATATACCTAATTACAAAGTTTATTAAATATGCAAATGAACCCTTAATTAACTTCACACTACTAAATGCACAACACATTTAGATATCTGTCTGATCAGTATATGCAGCAGTTTTCATCACATTTGATGAAGTTATTTCGGAATAGATAAATTATAAAGAAGGCAGTTCAACCAGTACTCCTTGTCTTCTAATGATCTTTATTTAAAAATACCGACGTTTCGGCAACACACAGGTTGACTTCTTCAGGGCAAAATCTGACTAATAAAAATGAGCACAAACAGAAGTAAAAATCGGGCTGGTAAAAAGTAAACTGAGAGTAAAAACGAAATAAAATGAGAATTACAATACTTATGAAAACTGGAATTACAGTGAGTGAAAAAACCACAACTACAGCTGTAAGGAACGAAATTAAAAACCAGTAGTGATAAAAAACAGTGAAAAGCGCTATGACTAAAAATTAAAGATCAATAAGCCTTTTGAAACAAGAAGGGTGGTTGAAACAAAGGTACAATGGAATGAAACTGACCTGGGTGCGGAGAGTGGAACTGTACCAGCTGAAGTGGAGGGTCGGAATGAGCAAGTTCATGGTGAAGGGACTCCTAAGACGGAAAAAATAGTCTGAACTAAGGGGTCCCCTAAGTGGTTGGAAAAGGGGAAGAGTTGAAACGCGGGAAAGTAGCTTTATCCTTCTCTTTGGTTAATGCCCTTGGGTGTGAGTGTGTCAATTTCTACAATGTATTTTTGTTCACATAGTCTTCTTTTTCTGGTATTTGTGGTGTGTACTTTGTGTAAACCAGTAGCTTGGAAGTGTGATGGACTGTGGTCGAGTTGATTGAAATGTTCTGAGACTGGGGTGGGTTACGACTTCGGATCGTTTATATGTGTTCGTAAATTCGTCTTTTGAGTTCCCTTTTCGTCTCCCCGATGTATTGTTTTGAACATTTCTGGCAGGTGATAATGTAAATGAGGTTACGGGTGTTGCATGGGATTTTGCCGATTAGTTGTGGGTTTTACCTGTTGTGGAGCTGGTGATTGTGTTGGTTTCTGTAATGAATTGGCATTGATTGCAGTTGCCGCAGCGTTTAGTTTCATCTGTTGTGGGCTGATGAGGTAGTTTTTTGAGGTCTGCTCTTAGGGGAATTTTTCTAAGATTTGGAGGTTGTCTGAAGGCTGTGATAGGTACTTCCGGAATGGCTTTGTTTATTTCTTTGTCCTCGGAGATGATACCCCAGTGTCTGCGGATAATGTTGGAAATCTTAGGGGGAGTGGGGTTAAAGGTGGTGACAAAGGGGATTCTCTTGTATTGGGCTTATCAGTGGGTTTTGTGGTAAGTAAGTCGTTTCTTTCTATGTTACTGGCTTTTTCAATGTAAGCTTTGACTGTTGGGTTTGTAGCCTCGTTTTGCAAAATGATGTGTCACTTCTTTGCTTGCTTTGTCATAAGTTGAAGTGTCTGAACAGATACGTCGATAACGGAGAGTTTGGCTCCAAATGACTGATTGAACGTGTGATTAGGATGGCAGGATGTTGGCCAGAGATAGGGATGTTTATCTGTGGGTTTGCTGTAGATTGAAGTACGAATAGAGTTGTTTTGTATCGACATATCAGTACCTAGGAAAGCAATGTGTTTGAGCTATGTTCAATGGTAACTTTGATGGTTGGGTGTACTTCATTGCAGTGCTGGTGGAATTTCAGGAGGGTGGAGAGGCCATGGATCCAGATAAAGCGGACGTCGTCAATAAATCTACGCCATTGTGTGGGCTGAAGGGGTGTGTTATGAAGGATCGTATTTTCAATTTTGCCCATCGCGAGGTTAGCATATGACGGGGCTACTTTAGAACCCATAGCCGTTCCATGTTTTTGAAGGTAGAAATTGCATTGAAAAGTGAAGAAGTTGTGTTCAAGAATGAAATAGAAAGATTTCCAACATTATCCTTACAACTGTTTCACTCACTGTAATTCCAGTTTTCATAAGTATTGTAATTCTCATTTTATTTCGTTTTTACTCTCAGTTACTTTTTACCAGCCCGATTTTTACTTCTGTTTGTGCTCATTTTTATTTTCAGCTTTTGCCCTGAGGAAGGCAACTTGTGTGTTGCCGAAACGTAGGTATTTTTAAATAAAGATCATTAGAAGACAAGGAGTACAGGTTGAACTGCCTTCTTTATTTAATTTATCTATGCCATGATCCTGTTTGTTCCCGCACTCTACGTGTTGCTTCTATGGTGTAGTTGGACTGACTCTTTTTAGAACACTCTACTTATTTCGGAGTTATATGAGTAATTATACAACTTCATGAAATATGCAAATGAGCTAATTATAAACTTTACACTGCTCAATGTTTCCCAGTACAATTTGATATTTATCAGATCAATATCTGTAGCAATTTCATCAAATATAATGCTGTAATTTTGGAGTAATATCACTAATTACAAAGTTCATTAAATGTGCAAATGAGCCCTTAATTAACTCCACACAAATAAATGCTTTACACCACAATAGATATCTGTCGAATCAGTATCTGCAGCAGAATTCATCACATTTGGTGCAGTTATTTTGGAGTTATATGACTAATTACAAAACTTCATAATATATGCAAATGACCTATTTGTTAACTTGACACTGCCAAATGCTTCTCAGTATAAGCAGATATTTATCAGCACAATATCTGTACCAATATTCGTTGCAAGTGTCGTCAAGTTTGGTGCAGGAATTTCAAGTTATCTCACTAAAACAAAAGTTAATTAAATATGCAAATGAGAAGATAATTGACATGACACTCACAGTATCATGATAATGTTCTGAGATTGTCATCTGTGAAAAGTTTCATAAAATTCTGTGCAGCATTTCTTGATATATGTCTACACTGTCGTTACCGTCTCCATAGGGAAACCATTGTACGGAAGAAAAAAAAACGATATAGCATTACTTCATTAATATGCAAGCCACACTAACCATAATCTTATCAGTTCTTGCAAGTAGCATATGGTACGTGTCTACCAAATCTGACTTGAATCCGTTCAGACACGTTGCTAAAAATGGCCGCCTCCATGTAAAGACCGGAACTGCAGGCTTTTCAAAGTCGTAAAAAAAGTAGATTCGTTCCTTTCAAAATACATGTACACAAGTGTGGCCGCTTTCGCTTCACTCGCTATTATAATAAGGTTGTAAATAGTGCCCTTGAGTATTTGGTGCGGATATAAATCCTCTGAAGTGAAGTGAGGTGATTATTTCAAGCCAAAATATGCTAATGTTTAACCCAGAGGTCTTATAATATCCACAATCAAATACCCTCGCTTGCCATTTAAAACTTTCTAAGTCAAAACCGATGGACCCAGCTTATACGTTCTTTGGTACCGTACGACAACTAGTTCTTTTTTACACTACTGAACAGCACAAGGATGAGCTTAAAATAGGTTTGCAATTAGTGTACAATTCCACACAGGTAAGATATACTGATATAAATATCAAGATTTTTAGCGTCATCGAATTCACTTTGCGTACAATAAGACTCATAAAGAAGTTTATAACTTACCCAAGCAATTTTTAAATTCAACGATAAATATTTAGTGTCGATGCACATCCAAAATTGTACTGAGCAGAATAAAATCATAATCCGCACTAAAATAAACGGTTACTGGTCAACTGAATTCACTCCGAGAATAATATCGTATATGAATATGCACACACATGCATATGAAAGCATGTTACAAGCTTTGGGTTAAGCAAAACAAACAAATATGTAAGCAAACAAACTAAAAAACTGTCAGCCGTAACCTGAACTCTATAGCCGTGGATGTTTTATCGTCAGTCGAGAGCAAAAGAGTTTCCGTCAAGTGACAAAAATTAAGGTATCTACATGTGGGATATTCGAGTTTCTGTAACAATAAATGTCCATAAGACGTAAACATCAACGACAGGAATCGGGAGTGACGAGTTTACGCCAGCGGAGACCGGTGACGGCGGCGTTCTGTCCTCAAGCATGCAATGGGGTAATCTTGGCCGGATACTGTCCAGCGAACGGAAACCTTCGGATCCGCAAAGATCGCACGCTTATAATATTTTTGAAAAACCAAAACATCGCCTAGAATGTGCAGTGTCTAGGTCATATCGTTGTATTGACTTTATAAATATTGAAAATACTCCAGATAACTCTGCATATCGTTGCTGTCTGCCGCTAGCGCGGTGAAACTTTTGTCTGCCGATGGATGATTTGCTTTGGCGTCGGGACAACGCCAGACAATACCTGACACGGTCGCTTGACCGAATCTGTATGTCTGATTGGTTGAGATGAATTGCGGTGTATCAAAATTCCAACTTGATCGGATTTATGAATGAAAGTACCTGCAAATCATTTTCATATCTCCTAGGTGATGGGCCGTTTAACACAGCAAATTTAGAGTAACCCCACGAAATAAAAGACAGATTGCAAAGATACTTTTATAATTTGCGACCAAAATTTTTATCTATCCACATCGAAAGAAACATAAGAACACAAAAGATATAATAAATATATAATCCCATGGCATTTTTCTGTTTGCCTTCATCGCTCTCTCTCTCTCTCTCTCTCTCTCTCTCTCTCTCTCTCTCTCTCTCTCTCTCTCTCTCTCTCTCTAATATATTCGTCAGTTGGTGATAAAGGAGTGTAAATATGTTGTGGGCTTTATGAAAATTCAAACCTGTTTTAACCTGTTTTTTGTCTTAGATAAGTATCAATTAGTCAGAATCGTGGAATGATAATAAAAGTTATACGTTTACGCAGTGAGTTTCAGATACATGTGAGATTGTGGGCTTTTCCACTATTAAACGCACCAGCATAAGCAATTGCTGGACTAAAGTTGCTTCTTTCTAAAATGTAAAATAAAATGGCAAGATTATATCTTTCTTTACAAACGAAAGTTAGAAAACAGTCAAAGAACGAGCGAATGAAGAAAGAACGAACTGCAATTTCTGCCTGCAATCCTTTGCATCATATAAACCCCGAAAAGTAACAATATTCTTTGTAAGAGGTAACGATAGCGTAAAATGGTTGATTTCCATATGTTCGACAGGAAGTGCAGCCATGTTGTTCCCTATACGTTGTATCGCTATGATTATATATGTACAGTACATACCTAGCTTCTTTCGGTTTGCTTCAACTTTGTAAAATTTTCTTATTTTCCTCATTGTCATGTCTACTCCAGGGTCTTGAATTATGATAGCATGCAAATTGAAATAAGGATTGTTCGAGTTGATTACATGATTACAGTGTGGTTCATTCAACCTAGATTATATAATGTCCAGCATGCAGTTCATTGTTCCAACATTTGCTATCTAATGCAAACTACAGAAAGTCTAATAAACGAGAAACCATCTAAAGTAATTTCGACTACAGTGGCTACACTTGCGATAAGACTCGGACAATCAAATAAATGACCACCATTTATTGAGATGGCATCTCTGTTATGATTCTTTCGGCTGTTCTTGTGTCAGATTAAAACGTTGATGATTTCATGAATACAGTGTGTGCAGACGTTTATATCTGCTTCTTGTTGTTCTCATCAAGAACTATAGAATACGCGTCGAAACTAGTATCTACCCACGCATGGGTTACTTTTATTGATATAAGTATTTGATATACTGATACGAGTAGCCGAACAATGTCTCTTTACAGCCATAACGATACTATCGAAATTTGCCAGACGCTCAGCCGTACATTGGCATCGCTCCAGCTTTGAAGGTCTGTAGATTTAGTATTTGTGAAAGTAGACCCTAAATGAATTATAAAACTTCCTTACACAGTTTGAAATTGAATACTCAATATATATTTACGAGGAACACCAAACGCAATATACATTGTGCGAGGCATAATAAGAGCATTACGTGCATTGGTAAAGACAGACATTGAGTGGTCGACTGTAACAGCTGTTACAACAATACCATGTTAGTCGAGATCGCAGAGCTGAGATAAAAATAGGGCTTTTGCAACACCATATACCTTGCCCAATTCAAGGTATCCCATAAGCTACCGACAACGACATTAATTATGGAATTTTATTTTGTGTTGTGTGGTTTCAAATTTCGCAGTTTTTTTCCTGGTGGATTCGTACTAGCAAAACATGGTATCTAATCACCACTGGGCCAAATGCAAATCTCTAATGGAAATCTCTAAAAGGGTGGTTCTATAACCGAGTTAAATGGTCAAATGTGACCAACAGTCCCTCAACAAAGCTAGATAATTAATGAGCCGCAATCACAGACTAAATAGCACTAGAAAGTTTGAGGTTTAATAGCAAACAAATCGTATAGAGCGAAATATATATCACTGTTCGGGTGCCTGTTACAAGGTCAAGTCCTTACATGTGTGTATGAGACTCCTTATTTCGATAACTTCTATTGACAATTGAGCAGATTTGCCTGGTTAACTAGTCAACGTAAAGACTGCACATTCCATAAGTTTAGCGCCGCATATTATGGCATGTACATGGTGTCTTAATCCTTAAATATTGTTGAAGGTGTACTCTCTTCGTTTCAGGAGAAAACAATGAGAAATTATAAGTAGCAATATCTGTTGTCTGACTTCAATGTTTTGGCAAAATAACACTCCCTGTACCATTGAGTAAGATCTTTTATTTTACCGTTTCACATGGAAAACAGATAACATAAATCGCAAAGTCTCTCTTACAGTGGAGGTGGATGTTAACTATTATTGCGTAGCTCTTTAGTTCCTTGACGAGTAGAATATAAGAGATTAACGAAAACACAGACTTGTGGATGATTAACAAGAATCTTTATTTCTTCAACAATGCTCTACACAGAAGTGCCAGCTAATTGTGACAGGGCTGGTCTTTCAAGGTACGACTCTACTTTGTACCATACAACCTATTATAATTCGCCATTTTATGGCGTGTAAATTTTAATAAAGACACAATATTTACCGATCATCAAACAGCTGCACATTGCGTTAAAGATCCAAACAAACTCGTAAAAATAAAATCCATAATGTGACAGGTTTACATTAAGTTAGCGGTCGAACAAACGCATAAAACTTAATATTAATTTTATTACAGGCACAATTTTTAACAGATTAAAATATTTATGTCAGCGACCTCCAGGTGGGTGTATGCTCCTTTAGTCAAGACAATGATAACAAGAAGGACTAGAGTTAGCTCTGTACCAGAACATATATGACCAAAGTTTTATGAATGAGTGCTGAGATATATGATTTTTTTATTACAATCTATCACAATAGAACAATAGCAGAATGAAATTACAATTTCAGTTTATAAGCCCAAATAACCCTCTAGGTATCTAAGTTAAGATAGATCTCATTGCAATGTTAATATAATCAGGTAAATATTATTGGTAACTTTCCAGAACACCAGATTAAAAGTTGATATTTTAAGAAACGCTATGGAAAGGATACTTTAAAGCAGGGAACTTTGGTCTACTTGACCCCTTTTGTGAACATGCATAGTCTTGCATTATGCATATATACGCGCGAAATTTCAAATAGATGTATGACTGTTCCAAAAATATTCAACTTAATCGAAATTATTTATATCATCGTCAAATGCCTTTCTGATAAGGTTATTAGTGTCGCTTCACATTTTGAAGAATCGTCGAGAGTGTTAGCTAAGGTACTAGTATGATTGTTTAAGATGTGGTTGGGATACAAATGCAAATTTGAATGACTTTTTTCGTGAAGACTGCATCTAAAAAGGACAAACTAGAGAGAAGAAAGGCGTTTTACAACATTGCATTTTACACTCTTATTTTTGTTCGTAATCGATAAACATTTCATCAGAAATACCGAGATGTTCATCAGGACTACCAACTTCTCTTTCTTTAAGACCTCGAAATTAATCTCTGCTGCAGTCCTTTAGAGATAGGTATGAACCTCTAAATTTAACGTTTGTTTATATCTTTGCATTGTCTCAAAAACATCGAAACTAATTAAAATCGTTCTACCATCGTCTACATCAGTGCTGTTTGTGAGATCTTGTGTTTAATTGTGTGTATCACTTGATGCAAATCTGCTTAAACCATCGACAGTGCAAGTGAGTAGAGGCATTTGTCATTGTGGATTTAGAAGCAGATGAAAAGTCGAAAGACTCATTGTTGAAGAGTACGTCAGAAAATGTAACAATGCAATTTTGAGAGTAGAAAGGCAAACGACTAAAGCTAATCTTAAAAATAAATTGTTAAAAGACATCGGTTCAATCCGACATCACGTCAACACGTTCACCAGGTCTCCTATCTCTTCTTTTAGTAGGATCATTATTGTCACCGGCTTCACCATCTGAAAAGATAACAGGTATACCGTGACAGCTTTCAAAAATGTGTTGAACAATAGGGAAATGACAAAGATATCGTATAACTATATAATATGAAAAGTAGGAATGTTACAAAGTAGAATATCAATGTAGCTCAGAAAATGTCAGAAAAGTTATTGTTTCCTCGTTTTATAGGTATGTAAGTAAAGTAAGGGAAAATTATAAGAATGTATTATTCCAGCTTGGAGCAGATTACTGTTGGCTTACTGTCGTGTCAGTGTCTCATCTGTCTGCACTAAATAGTTGCATAATCTGGGTCCTGATGTATATTCCTGAGAGAGAGAGAGAGAGAGAGAGAGAGAGAGAGAGAGAGAGAGAGAGAGAGAGAGATATGAGGAAATATCCTGGACGTAGACCTCGTATACTGTAAATAGTAAATTCGATTAGTAAGGTCACAGTTAAACATACAAACAAGCAAACAACCAGATAAAATGAAAATCAAGACATTGATGCGGGGAAACCCTTACTAAAAATAAAGGGTTTTCGAGTTTGAGACTTTGCAAGTTACTGATATTTTATTTGCGACAATCTTCGATGTGCTCGTTGATGTAAACAAACAACAATGTCGAAGTATTGTTTTTGACGAGCAACGTTATTAACAACCCACAATAATCATTACAGCCTGATAAAATACATCAATTTCAAAGATTTGACTCCCTGTGTTTAAGTTTTGTCGCCAATATAGATGTTCGCATTCATACATCTAGACTCGACCGTCGCCTAAACTTTTGTTGCACAGAGAGTACCTTTATGCCGCAGCTGACCCTTTCAACGAAAATTTTCGTCAATTGCTGCGTCCAGGCCGCACGCTTCGCCTCCAAATATCGTATTGTCAAATCAATATTTTCGTAGATAACGACAATAATAAACATGAATACACAAGGGTTAATTCCAAATGAACTAGAGTCGGTGTAGCAGACTTGACCGATATTGCATGTGTCGTTGAGATTCAGTCATTTTTTCCTACAATCAGCAAAACCTTGTCTTGAGTTAATTTCATGGCCTATACTATCTTTGAAATAGTGTATATTTCGCTGTCTGACATTTACGCTGTGTAAAAAATGAGCGTCATTTCTTAGCTCAATCGTATTTCTTTCCTAAAACGAAGAAATGAATTTATGAATAATATCTAAATGAAGAAAGGTTTTAGTAGATGAGACATACCCTGTCACAAAAATTCAACTGCGTAGTTCAAGTGCAAATGCAGTTTTATAGAATAAAAAGGAGAATATTTGCTCTAACTCTTATGTATTATACTATCGCTAGAGACATTGTTAAGTTGGCTATATTAAAAGGATATTAGCAATCGATATTGGCCGATATCTTTTACCGACACTATCAAAGATCATCAAAACGACAGAAAAATTATGAGTGCCCTTTTTAAAATATGCCGATGTACCCACCTTGATTTCAGTTTTTTGGTTCGATATCCTACGTATATCCATGTAGCCAGAATAACAGCAAATAATATGAAAACACATATCAACAGCAGAGCTATCGGAAGCATGTGTTTGCCTGTTAAAAGTATTGATACGGATATTTTTTTTCATATGAAACAGTTATACAGTGAAACACTGCAGTGGCAGTTCCTCCATTGACTTTTTAAAACACTTTATAGATACGTTCATAAGGAAGTGCTCGAGCAAGAGAACATTCATAATGTATTGGTATGTTCTCACCTCTAATCACCTTAAAAGCAAACTTGCAAATCTAACAATTCTTCTTGGCCGGTCTACAGCTTACGCTGATGTATGTTGGTACATATAGAGTAACATAAGTTTGTATCATCTTGTATCTTCTTGTTTTTTAATTATGGAGATCGAAAGTATTTTACCCCATAGTCACAGCACATACAACGAACACATTTTATAATTCATGTCGGTTAATTTTGAAAATCTTCTTTTATCAAAACTGATGGTTCATTTTGTTCTGTATGAGGAATAGAATGTTTTACAAGCATGATCAAATTACGAAGAAACGTTCCAAACATTCATGTTTGTGGTCCTTTTGCCTGAATTCTAAATGAGCCTTGGATCCTGATTAACATTTTATGTGACAATACGTTGCTGTCTTGTTTAATTTTTGAAAGTTGTGGACTGAATGAAGCTTTCAGATTCTTGTTTTGTTTTACTGTTCTCAAGAGATTAGTAAAGTAGTCTTCTTTACATTCAAATATACATACGGTTTAGGAAATTTGTTCAAAAACTCCAAATTATGCGAAGTGAATTTAATTTCTTAATTATGAAAGACTTTGGTTCAAAGTTACCTTAGGAAGTTCAACGTTTGCTGAAAATTTACAATATGCTTTATACAATAGCGTATAATCTCAATGCTGTCTATTGCTTCGCTGGTTTTCTTTGAAAATTATAAAAGATAGCACTTTATAATACTTACGAAAAACGGCCAAACTAACTACCTTACCATACCTATAGTATATCCTTTGTACGGATCACAGGATCCATCAATGCAGTTTTCCCGACAACTGTGAATATACAGAAGTCTGATTAAGGTCTGATGTCATGTACTACATTGACAGTATATACAATTTTTCGTGTCAAGCAACTTAATTGCTTACAATGAGCATATGCTCCCATCGGATAATGTTTCACCCCTGTCTGTCTGTCTGTCTGTCTGTCTGTCTGTCTGTCTGTCTGTCTGTCTGTCTGTATGCCTGTTTTTGTGTCTGGCTGTATCTTTTTTTCTTTCTGTTCCCTGTCTCCCTGTCTGTATCTCTGTCTGTGTCCCTCTGTCTGTCTCTCTCCGTCTCTCTCACATTTATATAAACCCGTAGGTCCTTCAGAGTACCGTGTACCCTTAGTGTTTATCTCACTTTTATCTCAGTCGGATGGCGAGTTTTACAAAGAATAACTATTCTGTACATAAGCGATTTAATATCCTTAAAATCATGTTATCATTTGGTCTATTTGTGATGCATTAATCCCATCAAGGCCAATTGTGTGTATTTAACGAATAATTATTTTACAATGGTACACGTCGTTCTTGAGTAAACGCCATTTTAACAAAGGAGACCAACAGGCAAAACATATATATATTCAATACTTGGCTTCTTCGTTCTGGGTTATTTTACTTTAATGTTCTTGGCAAATTTGGACATTATTACAACTAACATTTTTGCTGTAATTTTCAAGAACAATCTATGGACGCCCTAGATGAGAGAAAACTATGCCTATATCATATTTTCAGGATCTTATTTCATGTTATTCTATTTTAGAAATAGAACGCTTCGAAGAACACTATAAATGTGAAATCAATACTGTTAATTAACGCCATAGTCGACCACAACGTAACAACTCCTAACCTTGATAAATGACGTCAGAACTTTCAAACTGTTTTCATGCATGTGCATGTGTGGGGTGTGAACCAATCTTGATGCTAACTGATTTGTACTGGCTTACCTTTCTGTACAGATGCACTTTCCATTAGCATCAGTGCAATTTATTTCGTTACCATTTTCGGGCAGATGCAGCTCACAATTCACCCCTGTCCACCCCGTGACACACGACATACAGTAATCAGTGTCTCTGTCACATGCCAAACAGTTCGTGGGACATGCTTTGTTACAGAGTGGGCCATAGTAACCTGGACGACATGAACAGTATCCTGTCACATGATTACAAAGTTCAAAACTCTTGCAAGGACATTTCCCAGAGCAGTTGTATCCATAGTAACCAGTCTCACACTGCTGATCACATCGATCACCATGCCAACCGGGTGTACAGTTGCATGTTTTGTCCTCAGGCGTACAGTCATTTCCATTGTAACAGTGTAGGCATTTATCGGCACATAAATCATGTTTCTCGCCATCAGATTCATAATTGTTACAATTTGTACAGTCTGGTCCTCGCCAGGTGGACAGACATTTACACACATTCGGATCTACATTATCGCATTCTCCTCCATTGAAACAATTACACTGACGTTGGCATCCGTCCCCATACAAACCGGGCTGACATTTACATGAGCCGTCAGCAACGTCACAGACCCTATTAGCTTGGCAATTACAAACTCCTACGCAGTTCACACCCCATGTTCCATTTTCGCATAGGCAGCCTGAGACAGGATCACAAAAAGTGCCGTTGGGACACGAACACTTGTTTTCACATATGTAACCATAGTAGCCCTCTTTGCACGTACAAGACTGGAAAATACCTTCTTTGTCGTTACATGTACCGTTATTTTTACATGGACAGGGAAATGCGCAGACTGCACCATAGTGTGAATAAGGGCATTGACACGACCCATCTGTTGCATTACAAACTCCTCCATTTTGACATAAACAGGAATACGAACAGTCTCTGCCATAACGACCATCGTGGCACTCTGAAAAATATTGTTAAAATTAACGGTAAAGAAATACGTACATCGATAAAGAAACATGAATGGCAAAAGCAATCGATATTTTCTAGTCGATAGAGAAAACATTGTTACGATTAATTTAAATGTGAAAGAAGGGAACGGACAAAAGGTAAAAACGTATGCACCATATCTAAAACAGAAATTTCAGAAAATATATTTATGTCTATTTATTTATCACTAAACATCGCGACAATATGTGAAAGTAGGAATTCCGACCCTTATTACAAAGTTTCTTAGCAGAATTGCTCCCTGATCGTAGCTCTGCGTAGTAGGGTAGAGTTTAGCTTGATTGCTGAGGGCGAACAACTAAGGTTTGATAGTGATGTAGTAGCCTGGTTAAAAACATCATAAAAACAACCAAACAAACGGATAAATAATGAATAAACAATCAAACAACAAACAAAATATAAATAAATACATACATACATACATACATACACATACATACATACATACATACATAAATACATAAATACATAAATAAATATATATATATATAAATAAATAAATAAATAAATAAATAAATAATTAAATAAATAAATAAATAAATGAGTAATATTGATAATAACATTGCTTTTGAGTCACCGAAACTATTACGGTCACGAGCACCATCACTTGGCAAGATAACAAGTAGTGATCTTGCCATTAAAGCTTGCTAATATCGTGTTATAATTTATTTGATATCATTCCATTATATTGATTGCTCAAATACAGCGATTTGATTGGTCTTAACTAGAGACAAAGTCTCGCTATCGCTCGTTCATTTTTGTCAAGTAATGTTCAAAGTCTCATTGTACGCCACCTGTCGCTTGGTATGGTTTAGTGCTTAAATCTATTTCATGATAATATCAAGTTTTGATTACTTACCGATACAAGCGGAGTCATTGAGATAGTAACCGTCACAGCATCTGTATACTCTATGAAGAAGTGACAACAAACATGTGATTAAACACTGTTAACTAAATGCATTCAGGCTTATAATAAACAATGTAATAATATGAGGTTATTACGAAAATACCGCAGAGGATGCACGAGGACATTAGCGCAGCGTATCGCCCAACGCGAAGCGGAGGGCGTTGCGCGGCTCCAATGTCCGAGTGCATCCTTTGCGGTATTTTCGTAATAACATTATTATTATTATACATGTTACATTCCTGAATAGGCATCAAATTGTCAGAGTAGTGAACCTTACCGTGCAATGTCAACAATTTTTCTTCCGATTTTATCGCGCCAGTGTGAAAAACTATCTCGGACTCGCTTCTGCAAGTTTTGTAGTGTGTGCACTACACACGTACGTACAGAGAGCGCGCGAGACATATTCTGGCACAAGTCCAATGAGTCCCTTGTGTTCAACAGTGAACGCGCAGATACAGCCGCAGGGGATGGGGCGCTTGGAAACCGTTCGTGTTACGGAACGGGCGTTCCATACTGCGCACGCAAAATTTTATTGTTCTCGATTGTAGATGTATAATAATATACAGTTATTTAGAAAATACTGTAGTTTCTGTTTGAATACATCGTACTGTGAGAAGGCTTGAGCAGTTGTGAGGTCAATACCGAAGCTTAAGCATGGGTGTGTGGGATTGTTTACGGAGCAGGATCTTTGAGTTCAAGTGATAGAGACAGAGGCGTCGACTGTATTTCTTCAAACTTTATTACTACAGCTACGATGAACTACTGCTACAATAACATAATGTATCAGTGGGTGGATAAGTGACGACCGATCCAGTAGTGAGCGATGCGCTCTGAGTGTACGCATACACATACACTATACTGTGCATAAACATTTACTAAAGTAAAGTGGCTAATTCAGGCTGTGATATAGCCGATTTTGGCGGGGGAAAGTAAGAAGCGTCTTTGACTTTGATTGGTTAGAGATGAGTCACACGTCAGAAAGAATTAAAACTATGTGTAAACACAGGATATTGGAAGGAACTGAAAGAGTTGCAATCTGTCTTCATTGTCAAGGAATTAAGAAGTAGCTATCTTTGTATACGTTTCTCGACAATGGGATGCACTAGTTCATACTGCACATACACATATTGTTATACACAATCAGTGAAGAATCGTATCGTTTAGCACACTAATAAAATATTCAGATCTGGTCTTCTTACAATGTACGAAATAAATGTTGGTAAGGTATACATTTTAGGAATTCCACTCTTTCAAATTTTGTTGAAAACAAGCTTTTTAGTTAAAAGTCAAAGAGCGTCCAAGAACACCTAAAGCTCTTTGACCACGCGTCATTGTTATTGTACTCCGTATCTAGGGATAAGGAGAGTTACTGTATGGTAGAAATCAATGCGTAACAGAAGAGTATGCATCACAATTTTTATTTTATGTAGGTCTGTGCTCGTTGCTTGTCAAATTAACACTATGCTTAGGAGTGTCTGAAATACTTACGGTCCAGCTAGGCCTTCATGTGCGAAGCAAGCATGAGGATCACCAGGATTCACATTGGCTTGTTTAGAATTAGAATTAGAATATCCAAAGTACAGGACAAAAACAAGTAGATGTGGAAAAGATACACGGAGGGCGTTTCTTGATTTCATAGCCGGAGTACTGAATTTTTCAGCAGAGGTACCAGTGACTTTAGGCTACGTGTGACTTGTGTCAAGACGTGTCAAGTCAAACACCTGTAACAATCCTGAGTATGAGAGGAGATCTCAAACTGTACGTCTACCAAAGGATATTCACCCCGACCTTGATAACTTTCATTCGTCCGGGATTACAGTTGTCGTCAGTTTTCGTGATCACTTTTGGTTTCGAATGGTCAAAGTTCAAAGAGGAAATAAAGAACGAACGGTAGAACAATCCTACGCACAAGAGTAGAGATCGTAATGGTGTTCCCCTGCAATACAAGTCAAGTGATCCAACTTACACAGTTTCAAAAGTCTAGGTACACAACTAAATGAATACGAGCTGACAGTGAGGTTGGCCTAACTCGTGTGACCTAACAATGGCGAGGAACACGCACTTTTTGTTGTTTGGCTGGTTGTACCAGGTACCCCTAGCCTTTTCTATAAACTATTGTGTACTTGCGCATTGATTTATTGGCGGACTACTTTTGATCCTGTGTTTGCGCACTATATCAAAGTTTAACTAATATTAACGAAACAATAAGCTTGCGTAAGCATTTTTGAGAAATTTTGCGATGGAAATTTAAATACCTGTTAATAGCAATTCTAGTAAAAGGTGATGATGAATACAACCTATATAGGCTACAGAAATGTATTAAGATAAACTGTAAGCCAAAAGTATGTTTCGATTATGGTAAGCCGATAATATGTTTTTCGTTCAGCGAAAATACGAGTGACAAAATATTCATGGCACCAGAGGTCGAGAACAAATGTTGACAAGGTAATGACGTCATTACCATTTACGAGCTGAACGAAAGGCTTGTAGGCATGCGTTATTTTTTGCAAAATAAATCGAGTTTCTTTCAGCGATTCCGCTTTGAAACTCTGACCGACTTCTGCAATCATATGAATATCAAGTTACCAATCACTTTGAGGTTTCAGTTGCACGCGACGAACATCGCCCGCTGGGCAAATTGAAGGCAATCGCTCACTTTTACGTACCTCCTGCGGAGTTACACTATTACACTATTTCTAAGATAGCATAGGCCCAGAAATTTATCACTGACAAAGTTATGCTATTTATTCGATTTACGAATCATAAGAATCTCAATGTCGTTCCAGCTAGCTTTGGCAGACATGCGATAATAGAAGGCAAGTAGGAACGCTTGAGGCACTCAAGTAGAAATACACATAGATCAACGTGAGTAGGTGGTGTATTTTGAAAATTATTTATGTATCTCTTTTGAAATATACAGATGTTATTGTCTATATTTTTCTTGTCATTATTTATTTTAATCAAGAAACACATTCTGACGCTAAACGTGCTGGAACGCTCTACCTCATTGACGTAGTGGCATGCCATTAGACGTTTATTGCACGCGCAGAGCTGTTTTATAAATACATGTTACCAACATTGAGCTTTTCGCCTTTGAAATCTTTACTGTTATCATGTAACAAGACGCGCTCGGCTTTGTTCAGTAAGGCATGTATTTCAGATTATTTTGTAAATTTTCGTTATGTCAGTTTTTTGAAAATCATGTTTAGAAAATAGTTTTACACCCTCCTTTCCTGTCGGACCAGTGTTTAATACAATATGTATCAGAGCTTGATAATTCAACTACTAAATGCCTGTGAAGCTGATGACAAAGATTATCCAAAGGAGATAAACTAAGTTAATAGTTATCTTTAGAGACTTTTATTGTACACATCCTTGAGTTTTCCAGAAGTTGAACTTTCTTTACGCTCACATATTTCAAATCTTGTCCAAAAATGTTTTGAAACACTCTGGGCCTAATTGTTGAGTGTATAGTATAAAAAAATCAAGAAAGCATGAAAGACCTGTTGGTGCGATTTTGCACACATGTTGTTAATATTCCAGGATTTGGAGAAAATATCAAATGCTTATATGCAGTATGTATATAACACAACATTATGGTTTTAACAATGTTATTTCTGAAGGTGTTTCACCTTATGCAAATTATACGGCGTAAAAATCACAATATACTAAACGCATAACCTGTCTTAAGAATGTGTCACAAAGTCACATTTTTAGCCGAAGGGTCATTCAAAAGTATTGTAAGTTTAAATTAATTGTATCGAAAGGTGAAAATTAGAATTCTATAGTATATAGATTTTCAAACACGGTTCGAAGGCATCATTAGGAGGAATGTCATTATTATATAGTCACTTATTCAGAATATAAACTTTTAATCTCAACAGTTGCACACTTCTTTCTTTTAAAACAGAATCGACAATTATGAGAGCCACCTATTTTTAAATACTGTAAGTCGATACAGTTTTGGTGAGTTTTTCAGTAGTAACCATACAGAAGTCACATATATTATTTTGGTTATCTATTGATCAAATGATTCATACTAATGGGTTGTTAGTTCGACGTCACGTTGCTTTTATATACGGTGCACATAGATTGTGCAGATAAGACACACAAGTTTCAATAAGATATGCTGTTTATGGTATTTGACCGGATAAAAATAACGACACTGATATACATTTAATTAAAGTTTTTGTAAAGACGTTACTAAGAAAGAAATTCACTGAAATAATCTTCAAAGTAAAGGCCATATTATCATCTTAACAGCATACAGATGTACAGTAATAATGAAAATACACCATACATACATTAAGTATACTACATAAAAAGATCTTCAGGGAGTTCTGAAAATGAAAGAAAAGCGATAAGGTATTAATTGTTTTAATCGCAAGATTTGAAAATGTCTAGTTAGTCTTGTCACTAGTGCTAAAAATAAAAGAGGAAACATATGGAAAAGAAAAATAATATTTAAAATGTAAGGTTTGAAAGAAATGAAGCACCATCTTTGAACGAAAAGACGTCACTTCAAAGTGAGGAGACAAGGAGCAAAGTGTATTCGTATATCAGAATTTTAACTACTTGTGATACATGGGTACTCTACCAGGAGACGCTGCTACAGCTCGGACTCTCCTTTTATTCAACTGCTGAATACGTATGTCCAGTATGAAAGTAATGTAAAGAAGATTGACCCTACCCTCAATGCCGGCTGATTAGAGGCAAACGTAGAATTTAGACATCAACATTATTTTATGTACCATAGGAAATGTAAATCTGGATCTGTGATCATTTGCACCATAATTGCCGCCTCAAGGAAAATATTCCATGTAAGAAGTAACGATGTCGTAAAAGAGGGTGACCGTATTTCTAGCAAGAAGGGAAGTCAGGCATACCATTACACATACGTTGATGTCGCACTGATGTAATACGTACATTGAATTGTTCGCGTTTCTGTCGTTTTGATTAAAATGTGTAAAGTTACCAGTTTTTTAATCGCCAACGTCTATTTTTGGCTCTTAAATGGGACAAAAGGTAGGTCTAAATAATGATTACTCGACTTATCGACACGACAACAGCAGAGTTCAATCAGCTTAGCCTTATGGTCTCTAGTTAAAAGTTTACGAATCCGACATGAGTAATCTAATACAAACAGCAGAAAGTCTCGTAAAAGGCAATTTTACTAGCTTCATTTATTACGCCTACAGCAGCTACGTGAGATAAGACTGGATTCTCCTGTCATGAGTGAATAAAGTTTTAAATCAATGACCACCGGACTTAGATTTATTTTGATGTGTTGAGATAAAATCACTTTTATGAGACTTTGTTCTTTGTGACTGTTCGATAATCATATTTAGGCTTTCCTGCATACAATATGTACCGACATTTCCTCATCAACAGTTGAAACTAGGATAAGCATCGAAATAAGCATCTACCTACGCGGAGGTTACACTATAACTCATATGAGTACCCGAACAATGCCTTGTTGCAGTCATAACAATCATATCATAACTTGCCAGATTGTTAGCCAAATAAAGGCACCGTTTCCGTCGGGAAGACGTCATCAGATTCTGTATTCGCACAATTAGACTTCAAAGGAATTATAAAACCTCACTATAAAGTTTGAAATTTGATAAATAAATATATAATAACGAGGCGCAGCCAAAGCATTGTACTTTGTGCAAGGCTTAAAAAAGCAACGTTTTTAACTGCAATCTACATTGGTAACCAACATTGAGTGGTGAACTGAAACAACTGTTACAACAATACGGTGTTAGTCGAGAATGCAGAAGTGTAATAAAATTAGGGCTTTTGCAACAAAATCAAACATGCCTCGACGATTTCTGACAATTGAATAGCTTTCGCCGACCGCATCGGTTAAATCATGGCATTTACGAAGCCATCGACAATTGCTATAATTATTAATTGTTTTTTTACAGGTTTCCCACTATGTAGGATATTTTTCTTTGGTATGTGAACACGTTACCTTCGGTACATACTCACCTGGGAAAGAATTCAAAGATCGAAACCAAGTGGTTATATGCAAACCTCTAAAAAGGTGACTTCAAAGGAATTATAATACTTCACTATAAAGTTAATAATACTATAAAATTAATAGCCCACACCCACACCGCATGGGTCACTTTTCATTCATTCACTACAAAATAAATAAAATTCGTATAGTGGGGTGAGTCACAACTTCATACCCAGAAAATTACATTTCTCTGGCTTTGCATCATTCGTATGACTGATCCTCATAACCAAAAAAATCAATTCTTAAGTTGGTTACTTCTGTGCGAGTCCCTGTTGAATTCATAGGATCCTTAGGCAGAAATATTACGTAATGAGTTTAGCCAAAACTCACTATAAACGCACATGAAATGAAGAGCCCACAGGACTGACCACAATGATTCCGACTGATCCATTAACTCACTTGGGAGAGCATCCGAAATGTATTCGGGGGATGTGGGTTCGTGTCTCGCATGGGTCACTTTTCATTTCATATACTACAAAATTAATTACCTAGTTAAATTGTCATTTGTAACCAAGAGCCCCATCACAATAATCGAGAATTAATAAGACACGCACACTCTTAAGTAATGCACACCATTGAGGTAAAGTTAAATGAAACACAATCACGCTAGCAAAGAAACTCAATAAAGCGATTAATACATCACTATTTTGGGTCAATGTCACGAGGTTAGGCCCTCAAATCATGTATACAGGACAACTTTGTAAGGATACTTCTACCGACCATAGAACAGACAAACATAAAACTAGTCCTGTGATAGACTGCATATTCTGTAGGATTAGTACCATTCAGACTGGCATACGTAATTCCATTAATTCATGGTGACCTAATTCCAATATGTTGAAGGAGGTCTACTGCAATGCTTTCAAGAGAAAACAAAGACGGATTGTAAATACAAATGCTCTATAACTGAAATGGTGTGGAAAAATAACACTACTTGCACTTGATGAAATCTTTCATTTTATAGTTTGATATAAAAAAGGAAGAATAGCAGAAGGCAATCTGTGTAGTAAAGGTGAATATTAATTGTCACTCTACGTTCTTCTCTTCCTTAAAGAGTAATACATTACACATCAAACAAAGAACAGATGTGTGAAAGATTCATAGGAATCTTATTTTTTTTCTTCTAGGCTATATACAGAAGATCCCACTGATGGTGAAAGGGCTGATCTTTTCAAACTTTAACTCTACGTGCACATCTGTCACAATATATAATTAAATGTGTAAATTTAATAAATACAAATGTTCACCGGTCATAAAACAGATGCACATTACGATAATGATCCGAACAAACACAGAAAAGCGACTAAATAACAATTTTAATACTAGCACAAAGTGCATTCGATAATAAAAACAGTGCATATTAGGTTCAAAATTAAATCAAGCTCATTTATACGACAAAATAATGTTTAATTAACTAGCTTTTTTGATTAACAATATATTTATATATGTTTATTTGTTAAAATTGTGGTGTCTTAAGTAAAATATCCATGTTAGCGACTGCCAGATGTATGCTCCTCCACTCAAGGCATTAAAACACCAAGGACTCTCTGTTCAAGAGTTAAACATATACAACCAAAGTTGAACGGTTAATGTTGTAATTTTTGACTCTTTTTGACAATGTAATATAATGGAACAATGGCAGACTGAAAGTTTACGTTCAGATAATATTACGTCAGAACTCAATAAAACTAAATTGAAAAAAATGGCAAACCATTCTGAAGTTCTACCGAGAATTAGTAAAATTTGTTCAAAAGTTTGCATTTTGTGTGAAGTACAAAAAAGCAGTCTCTCGAAATTAAAGTGCTCTATCATAGATGCAAAGACAAATTTACTGGACAAAATGTTTGATATTCGCCTAGCATATTTATGTATATTGACATATATGGAACACAATATTAATTGCATACGCAACGTATATCTTTGTATATGGAACATTCCAATACGTTGATATGCGTAGCGTATTTCTATGCAGATCATGAGTATACGTAATGCAGATCTTTGCACACTAAGTGTAAACTATAGTTTTGCATTTTATTAGGATACGTACGTGTATACTTAACGTATTTGACACATGTACAGAATCAGTATATGTGTATATATTGTTGTATATCAAGCATTTTGCCAAGTTTAAATATGAAAAAACAGTATTTGCCTTAGTAGAATTTTGCATAAACATTATGATAGGTTTTATTGAAGGTTATGATTATTAGATGAAATTTTGTTGACTTGTACCAGCACGATGAGTAAAAAGTAAAGAAGGAAATAATCACTCCCAAAGCTAACACTTACTTCAAATCAAACAGCTATGGTGCGTTCATCCCGTAGTGGGGTAAGCAGAATCAGCCTATGGTTTGGCTTTCCGATAGAATTTCCGCCTTTTATCAATGATTAAGAACGATGTGTCATCAACTTATTGACAAGATGTGACAGTCTGATTATTGCCTTTGAGTTCAGGGTGTAAGGTAAGGTATTCACCACTGATTTGTATTTCGTATTATATCCATAAAATGTAGTAAAATAATATTGTCCACAAATTATATCGGGTCAACCGAAGCAAAGTAATCGGTGCCAGACAGATTAAAATATTTGAACTTGCGAAAGGTCTTCCGTAAGGGTTATATCAGAGTTAAAGACTACAAGATGGTAGCATACCTACTGCTAAGTGTTTTACGATTTCTATTAGAATCATAAATGTGAAACACATTTTCATATTTCATATTTTCAATGAGGTATGTGAAATCGATAAATGTCTTTGAACGTTGTATTTTGTTTTATAAAATACAAAGGCTTCTTGATTATTTAGGACAAAAAGTTCCGATTATATATATATATATATATATATATATATATATATATAATAACATAAAATAACAAAATACTTCAAGTACAAAGTAATAATATCTGTCACACCAATATCCACAAAGAAACGACAGGTTTTTCAGCTCTGCACTCTCATTTTAATTGACCACGCCCACAAGTTTTTTCAGATCTGCGTACTTTTCCTTTTACAAGATTTTGATGTTCATCTCTGCTAAAGTCCCTCAGAGATTGGTATGGGCGTTTGGGTTTAATATCGGCCACAGCGTATTCGGAAGTGTCTTTCTTATCACTGCGTTTGTGTCTTGATATAGTTTGACCTGAAAATATTAAGGCATAGATAGATCATGGCATATTCAAAAGATCGATGCCCTGGACGTGCACAAGAATTGAATTGGCTTAGCACTCATATTCAGTAGGCAATCGGTCAAATTTCAAAGTGGCTACATATTTTCTATTCTTACATATATTTTTACAAAAATCCAATTTTATTATCTATTACAACAACAATACTATTTTCATCCACTGATTTCATGCACTTGACGTTTGGTTATAAAGCCTTTAACATCGAACATTTCTAACAAGCGCATTTTACATGAACTTTCATAATAGTTTAGTAAACGAAAGTATGGTAAATTTATAGGAATTGTGGCTTATATTCATACAGGGTCGTTTGCTTTGAATTGTCAGCATAATCAGGCGAATATTGTTAGTAAGTTTCAAGAAGAGAATATATTTAACAAAAGCTGTTAATCGGATATTTGAAACCAATGCACTATGATCTACCCGACCTCTTTGTCAGTCTACATTGAGCTTGCATTACATGTGTACGCTATGTAATTTGAAATGCAACTGCTAAACTGATTGAAACATTTTCAATCTGATCGAAATGGATTGTCGTGCTGTCAACTGCAACATTTCTCATAAGATTATTTGTGTCACTTTAATAATGCAAAATTTGAAGAATTATCGAGAGTGCAAGCTACTTATGGTGCTCGTATTTTGCATTTTTGATTGATAAAGATGTAGATCTTTAGCTGAAGAGTGCATTTGAAAATGCAAAGGGCAAAGAGAGCGGAAAGTCTTTCTCATCTTACATTCAAATCGTTGCGGGTCATTGATTTCATCGTAAATGCCGACATGCTCATCAGGCCTCCGCTCATTCCGTTTATTTAGAACTTGATAATCATCCCTGCTGAAGTCCCTCAGAGATTGGTATTGACGTCCGATTTTAGCGTTAGCCACTGCGTATTCGAAAGGGTCATTACAATAAGTGTGTTCATTCCTTGGCATTATTGCACCTGGAAGTAATAAGGCATAAATGTATTTTGGTGTGTTTCATGATAATGGTGAATTATAAGCTTGGAAAATATACCCTCCTATTGTTTTAAAACAGAGATTGATTCAGCATCGTGTACATTAATGTTGTTTGTAAAGACTTAGTTTTGATGAGTTTTCAAGTAAGCAATCTCATAGAATCTTAAAATCTTACAAATATCGATAGTCCAAGTCAGTAGAAGTATTTTTGAACATTGTCTATGAAGGGCATGTTTGAGAAGCAGATTGAAATTTAAAAGATTTAATCTTGAAGAGTAATTTTGAAAATCAAAATGCAATTTAGCGACTAAAAAGGCATATGAATACACTTTATCTTACGATTAAATTGAGAGTCATCGCTGTGATCGGTCCTTTCAACAAGTTCACCAGGTTTATTGTGTTCTCCTTTGATAATACTTTGACCTTCACTCCTGCAGAAGTCGCCTAGAGATTTGTATGAACGTCTGATACTATCGTTCGTTACAGCAACTTCTGTAGAGCTATAATTGTTACCGTCTTCACCATCTGAAACGAGAGCAGGCATACTGTTACAGCTTTCAAAATAATACGAGTGTTGGACAATAGAGAATGACAAAACTGTATTATGTAATGTATAAATCAGTAAGCGTTTGAAAAGTTATTGTTTTTTTGTCAAGTGTGGTGTATGTAAACTTGTAGAAAACTGTAGAGTTACTGTTTTTCCCAGTCTTGAGATTTACCTAGACGGATTGCAATTGGCTTACTCTTGTCTCTCTGTCTCATCTGAGTGATGTCTTTAATTGCGCCATCTGGGTTCTGCTGGTTATACCTGAGAGAGAGAGAGAGAGAGAGAGAGAGAGAGAGAGAGAGAGAGAGAGAGAGATATTTATCATTTTATGTCTTGAGACGGTAAATCATGAAAACAATCGTCGACAGTTGCTGGCGTCTAGCTACAGAATATTACGTAAATAGCAAATTGCACGGAGTAGAGAAATAGAACTGAAAGGCTAGTTAGGAAAACGATATAACGGCAGGAATAATGTGAATTATCACATGCAAAGCCGATTTTTTCATCTCTTTACAAAAAATACTGGATTGATCGTCTGGTCGTTCTACATAACGACAGCCCGTGTCTATGATATCAATTTTGGCGCGTCCATCTTCTATATTTTCGTCCATGTGAAAAAATTACACGGCGGTCGATATTTCTTCCGGGATTGATATCTGTGTTCCTGAAATTCGTCAGACCTTTTAGAGTCTGACAAAATAAATAAATTTGACATTTTCTTCCTTGGGTTTTTGCTTTTTAGCCAACATGGAGGTTTGTACTTGTGTATCTAGACTCAACGGTCGCCTAGACTTTTGACGTACAAGAGTACTTTCATGCCGCTAGTAACCTTCGTATATTCGAAAGGAATTACGTAAATAATTTTCAGAAAAAAAGAACGCGAGGATGGTGGCATTACCGTAGGTTTCGTAATCGTGCAATCGGAGTTTTGCGCGGCCGGCTTGATTGATGATACGGCGTCCTAGTTGTTGAGATTTAAATGATTTCTACGTTCTTAAAAAATAACATGACTTTGTCTGAGGTAAATTTCTATATGCTATCTATGAATTTTTGTATAGTTTCGCGGAAGGTATCTGTTGACCGAATATCGCTTTGCATTAGCACGTCCACGAACGTAAGTGCCATGTTCTTCGCTCATGCCTGTAAAACAAATAGACAACATGTCCATCCCGTATCGATATTATTCTATATGTTGGTCAAAAATTTAAATGCAGAATCGTTACTGAAAAATCCTAGCAATTAGCAAAAGCACGAATTCTTGGCCTGTGCATATGATACGTACATTATTCCCTAATATTCTTTTCATTCAGCTCGGAAGGTACTCATGGTGTCACCACACTTCGACTAGTTTTGACACGTTCATCGCATTGCCCTTCGCTGAACGGAGATAAAGATGCTGAATACTATCAAAATAATAAAGATAAGAAACAACCAACCACCAAAATCAACCGCACAGTGAAATTAGACTGTTTGATAGAATAAAATGTAATATATTTACTTTAACTCTGTGCTCAAATATAATTTTTCAGAAAACCTCTAGGGTTGCAGACACAAAAAGGATATTAACTACCAACATTGTTCACATCTTGCACCGACACAATCACAAGTAATATCACACAATGACAGAAAAATTATAAAGTTATTTAATTATATCTCTTACTCACCTTAATTTCCGGTTTTTCGATCGATATCGTGTGCATATCCATGAAGCCGGAATGGCAGCAAAGAACACGAAAAAACATACGGATAGCAAAATTATTATAAGCGTATGCTGGCCTGTTAAAAAGATTGATACGGACATTTTTCAATTAAAGCTGTCAAATGAATGCGTTCATTTTAAAATACATGATACAATGAATAACTTGTTTTATGTAGTATTCCTTTCATTGTGGTAGTTCTTATATTGACTTTCTCACAGCACACTTCATGGTACGTTGATAATGAACACCAGGAGAAGGGTTTTCGCAAAAGAAAATGTAATGTATTACTGTAGTCTCACATCTAGCGGTCTTAAAAGCAAATTATTAGACTTCAAATGTCTCAATTGTTAGCTGGTCTACAGCTCATATCGATATTTGGTACTTTGTAAATATAGAGTAAAATAAGTTAGCTTCATCTTATTTTTATGAAATCAAACATCCCCCCCTGGAGGCACAGAAAACGGACAAATTGTATTATTATTTTTGCTGATCTGCACAATTTTGAAATAAAATATAAAATTTTCACGATCAATTTTGTGATTTTCGAAAGTTACAAATAGAGAATGGCGGCTATTTGAAATCGTTTACTATCGGTAAATTAGGAATAAAATCTATTATCAGTACCTATCGTTCGCTTTGTTCTGAATGAGAGAGAATATTGTACATCTATTGGCAAGTAAGAAACGTTCCAAAAATCATTGTTTGTGATCAAAATTGCTTAATTTAGAATGTGCCTAGGGTTCTGATTCACTCTGAATTTTATTTTACAAAATGTTGCCGCCCGTCTGACTTGTTGGCTTATTATGAAAGTTTTGGACTGAAAGGAGTTTTCAATCTTTTGTAAGTTTGTTTTTTTCTCCATAATAAGTAAACAGGTGTTCTATACATTCTCATATACGCGTATTTTAGAAAATTTATTTTAAAAATTCAATTTCTGCAAAGTGAATTTAAATATTGCTCTAGATTATGAAGGAAAATGGCTTAAGATTACCTTTTAGGAAATTGTACTAAAAGTTTACGATATTCTCTATCCAATAGCGTATAATATCAAAACTGTCAACTGTCTCTCAGACTTGTATGCGAAACAAAATAAAATGTAGCACTTTAAAAACCTGACATCAAACTACCTCAACATACCTATAATATATCCTTTGTGCGGATCACAGGATCCATCAGTGCAGTGTTCCCGACACCTGTGAATATATAGGATTCAAGTATAATTATGCATGCAACATTCAAAGAAACGTATAAAAATGTTTACACTATTTTCATTATCGATCAACTTAAATGTAAACGAGCACGTGGTCCTAATTTAAGATGATCGGATCATCCTTGTACCCAATCTGACTGTCTGTACGTCTCTCTGTCCGTCCGTCCATCCGTCTGTCTGCGTTTGTGTCTGTCTATCTGTCTGTCTCCCTGTCTGAATTTCTGTCTCTGTCTCTGTCTGTCTCTGTCTCTGGCTGTCTGTCCATATCTCTCTCCGTCATTCCGTCACTCTCTGACAAAGGTCTTTCAGAGAAGTATCGTGTAATCTAGATTTAATAATGTACATAATTAGCGAAATTGTCGGATTGTTAGTTTTTATCTCAGCCAGATATCCAGTTTTAGCTAAAATAACTGTTCGGGAAGGTAATCATATAATATCCAAAAAATCATAATGCTACATTTGTATTTGTTATATTTATGATGACTTTATTTTATCAAGGCAAAAATATGTGCGTTAAATGAAAAAAATAATTCAAACAATGCTGCATGTTCTTGGGGAAACACCATTACAGCAAACGCAGTCAGCAATGAGACAGATTAGCAGATTTGTAACTTATAATGTGTTTACCTAATGCTCTATTCAGTGAGAGATCGAAAACTAAATAGCACTAAATAATACTCAGAAAACAGTCAATACAAATACATGACAGCCGTGAAACGCATAGATCGTAACCTCTCTAATGTTAGAATTTGTACTGAAGACGTGGCTGCTTTGTTTTACATTTATGCTCTTGGAAATTTTGAAATTATTTCAACTGACATTTTTTTCTGTAGTATCGAAGAGCAAATTTCTGGACCTCAGAGGTGTAAGATTGCTGTTCTTATGTCATCTTGTCAGGATTATTTATTTCTAATATGTTATTCTATTTCAGTGAAAAAAGTTTCGCAGAACCCAATCACAAAGTTTTAACATGAATTATGCAAAATCAACATGGAAAATCGATCGACCTTATAGCTTACCATAATGATAGCAATTCCGAACCCTTTATAAATACTTCACAGATTTCATACATTGTTTTCATGCATATGTCTGTGTCGTGTGTTCGACGCATCATTGTCGATACTATTTGATTGGTGCTGGCTTACCTTTCTGTACAGATGCACTTCCCATTCACATCAGTACAATTTATTTCGTTACCATTTTGAGGCAGGGAAAACTCACAGTTCGTCCCTGTCCATCCTGTCACACACAATATACAGTAACCGGTGTCCTTTTTGCATTCCAAACAGTTCTCAGGACATATTTGGTCACATGATTGTCCAAAGTAACCTGGGTGACATGAACATTCTCCTGTCTCATGATTACATCGTTCAAAACTTTCGCAAGAACATTTCTCAGAGCAGTTGTATCCATAGTAACCAGTCTCACACGGCTGATCACATCGATCACCATGCCAACCAGGTGTACAGTTGCATGTTTTGTCCTGAGGCCTACAATCATTTCCGTTGTAACAGTGTAGACACTTATCTTCACATAATTCATATATTTTGCCACCAGATTCATAACTGTTACAATCTGTACAGTCTCTTCCTCGCCAGGTGGACGGACATACACATACATTTGGATTTGCCTCACTACATTCCCCTCCATTGAAACAATGACATTGATGTTTACATTTTTCCCCATAGAAACCAGGATGACATTTACACGAGCCGTCAGCTATGTCACAGAGCATATCAGTAGGGCATTTACAAACTCCACGGCAGTTAACACCCCAAGTTCCACTTTTACACTCACACCCGGTGACAGAATTACAGACAATACCATCTGGACATGAACACTTGTTTTCACAGATGTTGCCGTAGTAACCCCCTTTACACGTACAAGACTTGAATATGTCATTATCGTGGTTACATGTACCGCCATTTTGACATGGACACGTAAATGTACATTTTCCACCATAATATGATTGAGGGCATTCACACGACCCTTCTGTTTTATTACAAATTCCTCCATTTTGACACATACAGTCACGCCGGCAGTCTTTGCCATAACGACCATCGTAGCACTCTGAAAAAAATATTTATTATATTTTACTGAAATGAAATACACACATCGATAAAGACCTTTACTTTGGCAAAGTCTAGTCTAAGGAGAAAAAAACGGTCAAGATAGATTAGAATTAGAAAGAAGAAAGTAGACAAAAAGTGAAAACTGTAGTTAATCTACAACATAATATTTGAGAAAATAAACGAGTCATTTATTTAGTTACCATTAAAATGGTGACAGCGTGTGAAATATAATATTTGTGTTCTTCAAGTTGAACGAAGTTTTGGAACTGTAAGGAGTCACCAAAGTTTATGTTACGACTTCTCAAAAAACGAAGCTAAGGATGCAAGTATTTCCTATGCAGGTAAATGTCCTACTCAAAAAACACATCCTTAAGGTATTGAAAGAAAATAGATCAAAACATCTATGTTATAGGCGATATATTTATAACCACTCGGACGGGTCTAAACTGCTATAGATTGTTTCACAGTTAGAGCATCAGATCTCTGAATTTTCGAGATCACTGTACCGGTATAATTTAACATTATGTAACATGGCTATCGTAATTTGCTAACACTTAGTCACATGGCAAAACTCAAAATTGACGACTCTTCTTGGAAGGGAACGCGAAAGGCTCATGGCTAAATCCAGCTGAATTAGCGACAGTTTATAGTCTCGCAATTGACAAGAGATTCTGACGACAAGTTCAAACAGCGATATCCTCATCTATGGATTTTTTTTTGATTTTCGATATTTACGCATATCGATCTGAAATTAAGCCGTTCAAAAGCAGAAGTTTTTGTTCCGTGCAATAAATTCAACAACTCATCATGATGGTGTTCATGAAAGTACTACTGATTATATCATCGCATTTGACGTATCAAATCTATTAGTGTCACTAACACCATTACATGACCAGACGACAAATGCTAATCTTGCTATTAAAGCTTGCTGATACCATGTTTCTATTTATCATATAATACTACCATGTTGATGGTGCACATATAAGCGATCGAATAGGTCGACACGTGGAACAGCCGTGCTACATTTGAGGTGGAATACGTGCGAGCTCTCAGCCAGAGACAAAAGGTCGCGATCGCTCGTCCATATTATTTCGTTTACTGTTCAAAACATCATTACGCATGGTTTATTTCTTAAATATACCCAATGACGATTTCAACGCTTGACTACTTACCAATACACATCGAATTATTGAGAAAGTATCCATCACAGCATCTGTATACCCTATGACGAAGTAATAATGAACACATGATAAAACAATATTTACTGGATGATAAACAATGTAATAATGTAAAATTACTCACAAAAATACTGTTTTTTCATTAGGTTCATCGCACAACTGAAAAAACCAACACAATTGTGAGGACAATACCGTATCATTATATATGCGAGGACATTAATCTCTTTATTATATAAATAATTAACAAACTATTATCCACATTTTAAAGTCGAGTTTACGAGCAACCGGGTCAAAGTACAGTTTCAGAATATCATAATCTTATAGTTAGTTGGCGGCAACGGCGCGTGTAATCTAGATACCCGTCCAAAGCGTCAGTGAAAAATTGCAGTTCAACAGACATATTGATACATTGTCATAGGTCTTGTCTGGTTTTCTAACACTGGTGGTGAAGTATACATATTTTATCAAAAAATGAAAGAATGTCAGATTTTCCAGTGTTTGTTTAACACGGCTTTTAGGCCAAAAGTCAAAGAGCGTCCAACAACACCTTAACTTATTCGACCCCTCCTCGCTATTATCTTACCCGGCGTTTACGGAGAGCAAGATTTACTGCACGATAGAACTTAATAGGTTACTGAAGCATGTGTATTACAATTCTGCTTTATATGCTGGATATGTTCGTTGCTTGTCCGATTGGCGCTATGTTCTTTAAGTGTCTGAAATACTTACGGTCTTTCTCCTAGGTGATAAGCAAAGCAAGCATGAGGATCATCCTGCTTCACACCGGCAAGCTGCGTATTTGAATATCCACAGCAGAGGATAAACACAAGTAGATGTGGAAAGGATACACGGAAAGCATGTCCTGATTTCATACTTGGAGCTTTGAACTTCCGAGCAACGCCAACGATGACTTAACTTTGCGTGTAACGTGTAGCAAGAAGGGTGAAGTCCAACAACCCTGAACAATCCTGAATATGAGAGACAATCTGTAACTGCACGTCTGCCAAATGATATTCACCCAGACCTTGGTGAATTCTGAATCGTTCAGGATTACCTTTGATGTTCCTCCATTAGTAAGTCTGAACTGAAACAGTTGTCGTCCCTTTTCGTGGTCAATTTTGGTTTCGAATGGTCAAAGTTCAACGAGGAAACGAAAAAGAATTGCAGAACAATTGAAACCTCACAATTATATATTCGTTTGGTGTTCCCTTGCAATGAAAGTCCAGCAAACAATGCAGTCAGTTGTATACTCTACTACGGAAAGAATAAGATTTTTACAACGTTTGGAATACTTCGATTTTGTCAACAATATTCTGGTTTACCTAAACTCGGTCACTGAAAAATGACGTGGAAACACACTTTGACTCAATTGGCCGGCTGTAGCTGTTACCTCAGCTTTCCTACGAAACTGTTGTATACTCGTGCATTAATTTATCGGTGGAATGTTTTCCATCATGTGGTGGCGTACTTCACGTAGGTTCAACATATAATGACGAAACAAATGAATAGGCATATATGACAGAAATGCTTGTACTTCTTGTGATAATACCAATTAAAAGACATCAAAATATGAGTTTTTGCAACATTTGTAATGAAGACAACCAACACGAGCTAGAGAAATTATTAAGCACTGGTATCAAAACTATAAAGCAATGATCCGAACTTGCCAAAGGGATGGAGTGAATGAGGTCGTGACAAATTGTATGGGAAGTTTTACGTAGATGTTAATATCAAGAAAAATATTGACCACAAAATTGCTCTTCTTTATTTGTTTATGTATCTATAATAAAACAGAAGAACAGACAGCGACTTCGAGAACCGGTAGGTCCAGAGAAACGGACTCACTTTCACAGAATGGTGAGTTTGAGACTCCAACATGACGTTGTGCCCCTGAACAAGACTCTTTATTTCTTATTGCTCAAATGGGAAATGGGTGATGGGGTACTTCATTCTGTAATTGGGTGTACGCTTGTTGGATGATGGATAAATAAAATACAGAGAAACGAACAGGACAAAGAAAAATGACATGCTAATTACAGGGCTCGAAATTAGCGGTAGTCCCGCGTCCACAGACTACCAACTTTTCCTTGGGGCTACCGATGTCCATGAAATGGTAGCCCACATGGACTACCATAGCCTGGGACATGAAATTCAGTCAGTACCTGGCGTGCCATTTCCGGTCTTTCACTTTGGACGAGCTAAATGCAGTCGAACCCTAGCTGGACACAGTAAGGCCAGACCGTAACTTTGTTTTACAAATCACAAAGACGAACCCTGCGACCTTTGCAAGAAAGTTTCAATATCTCACCGATGTACTTGGATAACAGACACAGGAAATGATGGCCAATGAAAACGTATTCTCATTGCATTTTGATCAAATGGTATCAATCACAAACTCGTTCCTGCTACAGAAAGCCCATGGTCTGTTTTAGCCTCGCTGAGAAGGTGGTGGTCATTGACATGAAGACTATTGGCACGCAACTCTGAGAATGGAACGGGTTGTCAATACAATGATAGGTCACCAAACTTTTTATAGTGTCACCGTCGTTAATTATACCAGTTTTCTTTTGGGGAGCAAAGGTGTGCAGTATTCACATCAAATGTCTAACAAATTCACTTCATGGGCAGAATCTTGAAAAATCCTTTTTCTTCTCTTGGTAATGAAAGACAATAACCCTAAACTAAAATATGCATGGGCTACCAGCCATTGTTACTGGACTAACAATTTCAGAAAATGGTAGCCCAAGTGGACTACCAGGGGAAAAAGTTAATTTCGAGCCGTGTAATGTTATTCAACTTTACAAAAACACCCTTCCATTGACTTACTTTCCATTAAAGCGGTTTTATTTCAACTGTTACAAAACTTTCGATCTTGTAGAAGGATCTGTGTTAAAATTTAAACTTTCCTATAAAATATGGAAACGATCGATCGGAAAACTTGCATCAGAAATAGTTAGCCTTTACACTGTATCACCGAGCATTCACAGAAATCAATATTATTTTTATAAAGTGTTAAGTGTAATTTCCTATTTCCAAAACAAGCTGTTTTTATACAGTCCCAGTTCAGGTTGTAATAGTCTTTTTTGTACCTGATTACGATTGAATAAAACGAGGAAACAATTTGGCCTCTAGTGTGTAATAAGTGATTTGATGACACAATTTTCATAACAATTTTACAATGAAATTCCGTATATTCTACATTTACTAAATATGTTATGGAATGTTAAGTCTTGTGTTGCTGTATAGAAAGACTTGAGTATGCGTGTAACAATGCGGTAGCATGTTTCAAGAGGTCAAACAACTTTTCTTCAGAAACTAAATGTATGAAAAGGATAAAATACCCTTTTGACTAAAGCGAAATGTCCCTTTTGACGCCTTATATCGACATCATCCTTTTCAAGCTAAAGTTTTTGAGTTTGCCGTATATGCAAGTTTGTTCTACGTAAGCTGTTGAACGTTCATTCTATACCGGGTAGATTACGAGTCCTAGATGTCATGTCTTAACAATATGGCTCTTGTGCGAAAGGGTATCATCCTCAAAACATACTGTTGGCTATACATGTCTTGCAGGGTTCGACAGAGAGTGAGTATTATTTACTGAAATTACATTACTTAATATGATTTACATTTCACGAAAAGCATGTTATAATCTTAAATGTGTTCTGTGCTACAGTTTTCGTCTTGTAGATCATCATATTTTTTTCCAAAGTGTTCTGACACATTCTATATTATTTGTTCGACGTCTTCTCATTGCTATCTGTCTTTCCTAGTTCGGACCTCTTTGGAAAAATTGTGTAACAGAAAGTTATGTTTCTAATTCAGCTTGCATTCCCATGCCTTACACAATCAGTTAATTTGCATACAATACATGTCGTTTCTGTGAAATCTTGCCGTAATGGCTTTTCTTTCAGTCCTTGAGGAATACTGTCATCGGTTTTATCAATCCGTTCGAAATCATTGAAATGAAGTTATTTAGGACACAATATCTCAATGTGTAATGTACAGGCATCATCTGTTGGCTGTATTTCAGTCTTGAAGTTAGAATCACAGTAATTCAATTAGTCAATTGTTTGCCCTGGTCAAATAATTCGAAGACGTTGATAGCTAGAGTTTGTTGAACATTTTCTGTATTTCTTCTCTCGCAATGTCTACATTACAATCTTCATGGCGTAGAATTTTCATCAGGTTTATAAAATTGCTCTGATAAAAGCAATCATTCTCAGGTAATTTTTCGCCACCTCGTTTTCTGTCCGCCCACCGCTTTGACCATTCTGACAAGATATGTTGAGTAATCGATTTTGGAAAGGCTCTCTCTTCCCAGCCTGCAACTTCCGCATGTTCGAAGCCCATTAGGTCGGCCATCATTCTGTAGTCTCCTCCAACACTCCTCCTTTTATCCATTATGATTGAAAACGTCTTCAGTGTATCTCCAAGCATCCATTTAACATCACTTTGGTATCCAAGGCTTCGAAGAACTGTAGGATCATAACCGATGCAAAGTAAGCTACTCGTTTCTTCTAGTTTATTTTCTCTTTCATCGAACACTTTTGCGTTCTTACGTTCTGCTTCTATGATTTGACTCATAGTGTAGTAGCTGACTTTCTCAGGGTCACTGTGATTTTTCAGAGAATTTACACTCAGAACATGGACGTCGATATTGGTGCCAGGGCAACAGGTATTTATGACATCGTATACGTCATCGGTAACCGATTCAAGCATTTTGTAGCATTCTCCAATCTCTTCTTCTCTCTCTGCCCGTACGCAGAGATGGATAGCTCTCCATCCTTTGGTCATGTAAACCAAACCCTCTACATTACAACAAATTTTACTGCCATTTTTCCAAATGCCTTTGGTTGGGTTTTCCAAATCCCTGAAATGCCTCTCCAGTCGGGTTTGAAGTCGTGGAAATAATCCAGGGGAGAAACTATCTGTATCATCCCTACATTGGAACCTCCTTCCATAGTAGATCTTCTTTGTAAGATCTTGTTTCCACTGATCTTCTGGTATCTCATTTTCTAGCAAACCAGGTATTACATACCTTAACTCTGTACCTTCAGCTGTATTGATAGAGACCTCGAATAGAAGTTCAAGCTCTTTAAGAAGGTCTACTAGGGAGTCAATATCAGCAAAGTCTTTGAAAACGACATCAACATCATTCCGTGTGTACATGGTCTTCTTTTCTAGCCTTTTGGAGTACTGCACGAATATCTCTGGGGCCAACATCGGACCAATTACCCGTGTACACAGCCATTGAGGGTCGAGTACAATTATATTACCACTTTGCGTTAAGGTACCCTCGATGTAGAGAATCTAGTCAATAAAGTGATTGCAAAATGGTATTGGGTTATTTCACCACGAACATAGATGAATATTAACAAAGAGATGCTGTGTTATTACCGTATGTTACATATATGCGTTGCTGATTATTAAATAGGAAAGTGTTCACAGAGAACGGGTGTCATGTCACAATACCACTGTCAGATTGCGTTGAAGGTCGAAGCTTGAAACTCCTCTTGACGGAAATTAATGTATTAAAGATCGGCTAAATAGGATCTTTATCATTCACTTATGTGTTGGTCTTACCAATATCCCAACCGTGCTCGTCATCGGTAAAGTGATTTATCAAAACAACCACAAACTATTAGTGCGGAATTCAATTTCATAGAATAATGAACGGGTTAACATGGAAATGTGTAAAAAGTCACCACTGAACTTAATATTTCGTTGTCAGGCCATTTTATAATATTGCATGTCTGACTAAAATCCTCAGAACAAATGTATATGAATTGTTCGCTAAAACATATTAATACAAAATATTTACATATTGCTGAAGTGATTGCAGATAAATTTGTACACTGTCTCTACAGCCTGTTAGATGCCATATTTATCGTGTCAGTCAATTAACAATGTCGGCTGGTACACCTGTGTATGTACATATGCAGCATTGCAAACTAACGGGGTTTTTTTGCCTCAGTACATTGATATTAGCTACACACCTCGCCTAAGTAGTGCAGGAATCGTGTGATTTTCCTCACTGGCTCTTCATAAATAAACGGTTTTAACTCTTTCACCTTCTGCAGATAAGAATCCCATTTCATAACAGGGAAATTGGTGTGCATCCATCCTTTCTGTTCTGCTCTTATATATTCGCAAATTTTTGGTACAATTTCTTCCTTCTGAAATAAAGGAATAATGTGTAGAATGGTTCAACGACAGCTGTAATTATCGATACGTTCGTCCAAAAACATTCCTCGATGAACCCACTATTGAGATTAAAATGGCAGTTTTGCTTTGAGGATTTTCTGGGGCCAAAGTGGACCAGCGTACGGTATGACTTCTTGAACCCCACCACACGCTGTATGAAAGTTGCAGGAGACAAAATTCCTTACTTTTGTACCTTCCCTTTCCCTAAGTGAACTTTTTGCACATACATCATGCTTTGTAATTATGGCCTGCTGCAATGCCGGTCCTCTTGGCTGATCGAGCACAATATCTACCACAGTTTTTGCGAGATTGATGGCTATTTTACCAGTTAAAGCATGTATAAAAGCTTTGGCCACTACAAAGAAGCAGGAACACTTGTAATGCTAGCAAAACAGCAGAATACAATAGTCAGTACAATAAAATCTGTTGTTTAGTTTTCAAATTAAGTATATATTCAAATTTTAAGTGATATATGCAATCGTATATTGACAATGTTTTTTCTATCAAACGTTCCTTGCGACTGCAGTTATCAAATTTCATATACCATTATCATAGTACTGTAGAAAATACCTTTGCAAGTTTGATGCATGCTCGCAGTCTCTTCATATCACTATGCTGTGAGTCGTGACAGTTTAGTATAAACGTCTCATCAAGTATGTTAAGATAAGCCCCAAACATTTCCCGAGCTGTGTGGGAGATGTTGCAATACATAGCCTCCGCTGTGAAATAATTAAAAATAAAATATTGAACGGGGATAACTAATCGCGATGACATATTTTAATGGAAAGCAAAGATTTGAAGTAGCTACTATATATTACATTTAACCGAAAGCTTATGTAAAACAAATGTTTGCTTTTATTTCACATAGAGCAAGAGATATGATAACAAAATATTTACATTCTATACAAAATAATTTTTACAGAAAGGTAATATTCAAGTTTTATGATTGTTGAATATGCAACATTGATTTCTACTGAAAAATAAACACCGTGCAGATATTTAAAAATGTGTTTGTTCTTGATTTTTGCCATTTACCAGATCATTGAAGTTGACATTTGCTTCATCGAACATTTGAAGTGACATTGCAAATTCGTATGGGAGGAGTTTATCATTAATGTTATACTGTTTAATAGAAAGGCAAACATTCATAGGCGCCTCTACAATAGCTACTACTTATAAAATGTTGCTACTTATACTGATACAGTACCTGCGCTATACACATGCTTTGAAGAAGCGTTTTTTGGTTATTCTAATTTTGGCCCTCAAGTATAATCACGTCCCGCGTCAATATCCGTCAGCCGAAGCCTTAGAAAGTTTTAGTACTTTCCGAGTCTGATTGTGCTCCGTATTTGCTGACTCTAAAGTTATTATCTCTCTAATGTTTGCAATCGACATTGACTCTATGCTATAAGTAATAGAAATTAACACTACAAGCCAAGTATTTGTTTTGCATGGATTGTCTCCACAGGAAAAAACAGCTTGTTAGAAGGACCCGATCAAGGTAGTTAATGGGTCTGAAGATGAGCATGGCAATGAATCTTGGACTACAAAATGTGTGTTAGGTGGGTTAGAAAGTGCCGGCTGTGCTTAGCATGATCTGCCAATATAGTCGCAGACAACAGCAACCCCGTGACAGAAGCACATGTCCCAAAATCTGTAAACTCGCTCTTTCATATAATTGTCTTTCAAATTCAGTTTTGGCGAGGAAATGCTGAGTTCGAGTTGATTGGAGAAATGGTAAAATCTGATAATAAACGGCCAGTAGAACATTATTGACGCTTCAAGTGTCAATCGAGAAGCAAATGTCATTGTTGTATTCAAAGTAAGAGATGATCTCTCTCGCCATATTCCACAACTGGCCGCTGTGCTTGGCGCAATGTGCAAGTAAGAGATTTTGATGTGATATTACCGTTCGAACAGTTTTGCCGTATCTGATTCTTGTTTCTAAAAATAAGTGATTGTATTGCAATTGATATCATGTCTTTGGCTGGAATAAACGATTGCTAATATTTTATCATAAGCAAAATGTGTATTACAATTGCCAATTCCTCTTTGGTTATCCTTAACAAAATATAGGGGAAACACATAGCAAAGTATGATATCGGATTACCTTTTTGTGAACCGACATTAATCACAAAATCAGTTGTAGAACTGATGAGAACAACCTTGATTTGTATTTTTCGATATTCTTATTCAATTTGCCAACGATGACTTCCACCTTATGTACACGTTTACCGGTAGTTGCCTGCTGGATAATGTTTCCTACACAGTTTTACGCACCTTGCCTCCTTGTTCCCTTTTTCAACAAGTCTGCTCTGCTCGCTATCAATATTACAGTTGGTTTTACACGGTCTTCCTCAATACATTTCATAATAACTGCTTTGACAAAAGCAAGCCATGAGGTAACCTTGTAAGAAGTAATGAATTAAATATGCATTACCTTGTGGCAAAGCATACTTTTTTATTATATCATTTTTCCTGCTCATAAAACTGTTAAATAAACTTGCTTTATAGCCTTGTATTTAAATGATTATCAATCAATAAACAATTAATAAAAAAAATATCTTCCAAGGTCACGCAGAACGCGTTCCCCTCTCCTCTTCCAAGGCTGTGTGGCCAATATTTTTTCTATCGAGGAACGATATTTTTCTGTATTGACATGGCAATTTTGTCATATATACTATTATCACACCATTCGATTATCGTGCTTGGCTTAAACTTGGTTAGTTTTCATAGTATTACTTAAAATTATAAAAAACATGGTTTAGGAGGCATTTGCCCCACTGGGTGAGATGATCTTGGTCGCCTTGGATGTCCATGAGCTTTTTGCTCATCGATTAAGTGCCCGGTGAGGTGATCTAACCGTTGAAGGGACGTACCTATGTTTTGTTATCGCATTCTTTTAGCATTACATACAGTCGTACACTCATCCCTGCTAAATGCAAGTTTTAGAGCCGCAGGTGCACGCCACGTATCATTATAAAATTAAATTGTAGATGCCTACGATTGCCAATAAACACTGCCGTGTTTCTTCTTGGCATTGTTAATTTTTTTGTCGTGTTGATTTGGTAAATGAATAGTTGAAAGTTTTGATTAGGAAGGTTTGAGCTAAAGTTTTAGTCTTTCACTTTTGAGGCTCATGAAGGGAACAGGAGGTTTCCTATAAGCCTTTGTTATCTAAAGTATATTTTCACACACTGTAAGTAGATGTACACTAACCTCCTTCTTTTGCTTCTCAGGTTTATCAGTGATCCTGAAGACGATTGCGAATATAGAATTTTCAGCCGAGAGGAACATATTGTGGGTGACATAATATTCCGTCTGTCCTGCGAAATCCCATACCCTGAAGGTTCCAACTTTTGCGATGTTAATCGTGGCCATGTCTATGCCAGGGGTTGGTTCATACTCTTCATCCCCAGAAGCGGGCGCTTTTTCCTTTGATCGACTTAGGAGCTTCGCCTCAAGAAAGCCCTAGCGAAAACATGTCTTTGACTTTATTATTCCCCATTTTTATATCTTAGCTCATATAAACACCATTGCAACCAATCAGTCATTTCACATTTGTGCTATTCAAAATGTGGTAAATGAATAGATGGGATACTTAAAGTTTATTTTCTAATGACAGTAATAGTCAATCAAAAGCAGGTATGGTTAAAACATATCGATCATAGTACACAGTTTTTATCAAAGTGTCCGTAAAATATATGATTTTTCCTAAAAACGTTGACCACAAATAGACAATGAAACTGCCGGAGAAACATTCGACGTCAGATGAGAACGCTTTTAGACATCGCCCATACAGCTTTTAAATCGATGTAAGATATTTTATATAGAATGCAAGAAGTTTGCAACTGTTATTTGAAATAATTTTCCATTTCCTTGTTAAAATGAAGGCGATGCGAAGAGTGTTTGACCATAACGCTTTGTTGCTCTGAGAATTATATTATGATTCATACCGTTGGTAACTTAAAGAATTATATTGCTATAAGGCATCATATATGATAAGCATTCTATTGTTGATAGACAGACTGACGTTTTGTCAAAACTATGGCAATCTCTATATATTATTTTAGTCATATCATCAAGTGCCTACCCGTTGTAGAGCATTTTTCAAAGTTGTTTTTCCATTACCACCAAATCCGCACAGACAGATTTTCATGATATTGCGTCGCACACCTGGCTGTTCCTTCATCAAGGCATTAAACTCTTGCTGCTGGCAATACATCTAGGAAAGTATAATAAGATTATGGTATGCGACTGAAGATGCAAATTGGAAAATATCAAGTCATATTTATATTTTTACAGGAAGGAATCATAGCAAAAACCAAAAACATGTCATATTACCAACAGCATCGTCGTATAACTTTTAAAATGATTGACAAATCTTACAGCAATGGAGGATAATATTTATGGTTTGATACATGTGTATTTCACAATGTTGCATTTTACTTTTGTCAGTGAATAGTATAATATTCTTCTGAGCAATCTTGTCGAACTTACAAGTGTTCACTTGCCAAAACAGACATATAACAACTATGCTTCTGACATCAGTTACATAGCGACGTACATCATACATACCTTGTGATGATTGGAAAGCTCAATCCTGGTATCCCTATTATAGATCGCATTGAAGATAGTCTGGAGTTGTAAAAGATTTACACAAAACTACTTTATTCACTTATAAATTTATAGTCAAATGTTTAATGTTACAAAAATGACTTTAAACATACATCTCAAAATCGGGGAACCTTTAATGTTGTGGAGTGGCAAAAGGCACCTATCTCAGTCTTTCTGACACTGTGTGACAGCATATGTTTGTATATTGTTTACAATTTTTCGTGCGTACCCACAACCCGTTGTTCACGCCGGCAGCGATTAGTTATTGATCACGTAAGGTAAAAAAAATATTCGTGTACTGAATATCACATTTGCGTTTTGGCTGCGTTGCACTTCATGTTTATATGTAACTCGTTAGTGTAATGGGGACGAATTGTGAACTTTTATCTAAAGCAGCATCTGCGCTTGTGAGCGTGAAATCAGCAGGCACCAAATTTGCAATCGTGGCATCGTTGTATCTCACAAATAAGGACTATTATACAGCAAGACACTGGCAATGCCAGTCTTGACAATCATGTGCTTTTCTCTCCTGCTGTCTCTACCGACGCGACAATTCACCATCTGTGTCATATCAGTATTCTACTGGTGAACTGTTGTCTGAGCTGTAAGTTTGCTGGCCAGAGTCACCATGCCTGGTTTAAGTGATCTAAATCTAGTGGACCATAACCGAGTTTGTCTGCTACTTCACAAGTTCATGGAGTGAACAGCTTATATCGAATTTGAGAGCTCCTTTCCTGGCCAGCGGACTTTCAAATTTGTAAACGGCATGTAATAGTGAATTCCTTGTTGCATAATTAGACATAAACTAGTATCTCCGAATAAATTGTAAACATTGTTCGTTTTTGTTGCTTAATGTTTACTGTATAAAAGTCCGTTTTGCGAAAGCTCTACCACAAATTCAAAAAATTGTCACTTCCCAAAGTTTTCTCTTTTTCTTTTCACTTGGTTCTTCCTAACTTTTAAGTAAGCCTCTCCCTTTTTCCACTTTGAGACAAAGTGCAATATTCGCCTAATTTTGAACATAGCGTCCAACGCAATAAACGTAATGGATTACTGTGGCGTAGTCTATTTGGAAATCTTACTTCCCCAATCACTGTCTTAAAATTTCTCATTTAGAAGTTAGGATGGTAGCAGCCATAAATAAATGAACCTGTCTGTCACTTTTGCAAAATCAAACTCACAGTATACAACTTTTAGGAAGGCGTTCCTCGTCATGACTAAAAAGGATCAGAAACTGTTTAGGTAAAAATAAAAGTACGCCGAGGCTTTTTATTATCTTTTTTATGCGATGGCTTAACGGCAATCAATTCGGTACCTGAATTGTCGTTTTGTCCACAAGCAACCTGTACAAAACCAATTTTCAAAAACTATTTGATTTCACTAACTAGAATACTTACATTTGTGATTTTGTCGTCGTCATAGAAATATTCCAGAAAAAACTTTGCAACACCTTTATTCTGATGAGCACTTCGTCCCGCGATTGTCAGTGCTGTTTTACCGTCCTAGAAAAATACAATATTGCCTTCATTAGTTTCTCGCAAGACAACGACGAAGAAAAAAGGGGTATTTTACTACGAAAAGTGAGAAAAAGTTATCTTTTGTGAAACACGGTGTAAGTCGTAACTCTATGTAATTTAAAGTAACAACCGAAAACTGTTTGGGTTTGTAATTTGTGTTTTCCACAATGCACGACGCGTGCCAAGTTAAACATATTGAAAGATTATTTCAGTATTGTAATCGACACGGGTATTCTTTTATTTTTTTTTATTTTTCTTTACGTAAGTGAATTGAAAGTAAAGGTTTGCAGAAAATCATCGAAGACATTGAAGAATCGCTGTGTGATACAACTACCCACTTTATCGTATACAGTTTTTACTAAACAAGTTAAGTAGTCTTCATATGCATATAATACTAGTGTGGGAGTCGCATAGCAAAATTACCAACTGGGATTCTAGTATCCGTTATTACATAAACTTTTGTGTTAATAAAGTAAGGCACTGTCAACTGAAAAAGCCAGGCATCACATTTACCGTCGCCTCTATGTCCGTTGCTGCTTGAGATTCCAACAGCAATCTAATAACGGGTACGTGACCTTCATACACTGCATGGTGTAGCGGTGTCAAGCCATGCTGTGTACATATTGAAAAAGCATATGATTAAAATTCCAATGTTTGGTTGTCCGTCGCTTTCAAATTGGACGAGAAAATGTATCAACTTGATACTTAAAATTAAAAGTAATCAGAGTAAGTTTATCACGTTTAGGTGATGCTTAAACCGTTTTGGACCGTTTGATAAACATGAAACGAGCACAGGGAATCATGTACATCATACTGAAGTGAAACTATACTCGAAGCCAACATCACAGAAAACACTGCAAATGTATGGTTTAGCACAATAGGGTATAAATGATCTTATATTCTCTTCGCTTTCATACTTCCCGCTGAGATATATTTTGCGTTCACTTCACGGCACTTAATGACAACGCAGAAAATGGAACAAAACTGGTAATTCACACTGCTGTTGATGACCAACGTAGAGTAGGTGTATCAACCAACAGTAAATTCCTACAGCTATGATTTATTAATGTATAATATAAGCTACAATGCATTACACCCCTTGCAAGTTAGCTCCGGGTGATAAACATGTTTATTACACCTCACTCATTCAGCGTGCACTGCCATTGGTTAATCACGACTCACGTGACATGTAAAAGAACGTGATGATGCCCTCTGCGAACTTGATGATGCCCTCTGCATTTGATATTACATGGATGACGTCATTTTACTTACTGCGCGTCCTTTCTGCGCAAAACAAATTGTCGTTCGCTTGTTGTACTTTGCAGTTGGCAACTTATGGCTGCAAAGCGTCATGCAGAGCTGTCACCGGCACAGTTAGACGATATTTTGATGCAAGTAAACAGCAAACGATCGAAAATGGCAACAAGGATTGCAATTTCTGTGTTCAGCGACTATGCAAGCAACAAATTTGGATACGCCACCGAGGAGATCGGCAAACTTTAGCGGCAACCCTAGACTCGGCACTGACAACATTTTACGCTGAGGTCCGGACTCAGAAGGCGAACTGTTCTCGAAGAAGTCTTTGTGTTTTTGTTTCTTTCCATGTTTGCTTGTTCGGTGTAATATAAATAATAACACATGAGAGCTTGGGCAATATCATGATTTTTTGCCTGCCCTCGGGCTGGTGGTCATGATCGAAATACTGATGATGCCCTCGCCTACGGCTCAGTATTTCGATAATGACCACCATCCCTTGGGCAGGCAATAAATCGTGATATTGCCCTCGCTCTCATGTGTTATTATTGAAATAACATGATTTGTTAAACATAACATAAATTATCAATTTTCAAGTGAGTGCCTTTAGGGACATGTGGCTTTTGATTAAGTCCACGATTAATAAAATGTTAAAATGATCTTTTTAAGGAACCCGAGTGAGCTCTTCTGTCGCAATATAAAGAGAGAACTCGTATACTGATAGGAACGAACACTGAAAGATATGGAAAGAGAAAAGTGATTTTCCGAACAAACTTTATCGAAGAGAAATCAGAATGGCCATAGTGTCGTTTATCCCTTTCACACGTGGGATAACGAATTTTCAATTGCGTCATAACAGCAGTTATTCAACATCGTCCTAAAAGTAATATATATTCTACTCATAAGATTCCCCGTATTATGGCTATCGATTCAAAAGGTAATTACTACTATATAGTAAAAAGAATTCAGGTTGACCTATTTACGCCCGGGTCTTTTTTCACCCCGTTCTCCAAGCACAGATCGTAAAGAGACCCTGTTTTGTGGCCACACGTTCTCTTCTCATTCAGGAACACGGTGGTACAGAAATATGCTGATAAAAATTCATACTGTTGATAAAAAATGCGGTTTTTCAAAATCTCTCGCAAAATCCCGTGTACTCTCGCTTACCCTAACAATTGACGGTGCCCCCGCGCGAGAAATTATAATAAAGGCAAATATAAACAAACACAATCGCATTTAATGAGGTACATTTTGGTAAGTTTCTTGCGGATTATTGTGACATTCACCTTGTTTAATTTGTTTGCTTAAATTATCTCCGTGTTTGAGATTAATAATTATAATATCCCGTCTCCGGTGGGGGGCTCGCGACCGACTTTTTGTTTGTAAGTGCGCCCGACCGCTATACGTGACCCCCGTCGCTTACCCTATGTTCTAACGGAACAAATTCAGCACAAACAAAAACCGCTAATTTCAAGTATCTTTACGCGTATGATGTCCCGAAACATGTTAATTTACTCCAGCCGTACCTTTGTTTAGTCGTCCCGTCTTTAAAATTGTGAATGGGTTTGATTTAATGACAATTAGCGACATCAAACGAACACTCCGGACAAGCCGCGGAGTCGCACCCCCGACCATATTTTGCCTGTGCAAAACAAACATGAACCTGTGACCGAACCGGTATACGCTCGTAAAAGAGGCGTAGATTTAGATCAATAGATAGGAATATGATAGGAGCCATGAGCTTTTTTGTTAGCGATCCCTGGGATCGCCTTTGTTCTGGTCTGTAAGAGGATTATGGAGGTGTGATAGCCTTTTGTTATCCATTGAAATTGTAATCTGGTGGGTATATTTCCTGATGAGACTATCTGGTGCCAACACATGCCTTTAAAAATTATACCTTCAAACAACATGAACTATTCAAAACTTCCAATTTTTAAAAGATATTTCGATTTCGCGCGCGTCGCCCAGTCGGTCGCCCAGACGTACAATGAGGTCAACGAACTCCTATGTATGTTACAAGCCGATGAAAGGCGCGCCGTATCCTGGCTTGGGAAAACGTATATATGTGCATATTGCGCAAAGTGAGGAGTTTGTGAAAGGATGTTTGGATAATAATGTCAGAAAGATAAAGTTTTACAATGAGTAGGGATGTAGTGTATTTCTTTTCAAGTATTGCTGTCAAATTGCCATGATTAAACACAACCAGTCCGGCCGGGGCTGACACCGGGATGGAGTGGCGGAGGTCGATCATCACACGAAAGGACGTGAAAATGTTCTGATGCGACGTAGTCCGTCCCTTGATTTATTCTCAGTGCATGGAGACATGGGACATAACACTAAAACAAAAGCTGACCAACTTCGCCTTTTGTAAGCGCAAGCGTTCCCGGGGACAAGGATCCGCTTCGCCCGTACCCTGGCCCATACTTCCATCCCAGCTTTGTACTCAGCCGGCGGTTAACGTTTTTTTTTTATCTTTTATCTAATGTAAGCCTCATGTATCCATGTGAGATATACACTCCGTGTGACAGTTTTCGGACGACCTCAGTTTTCGGACATTTAATGACATGCTGTTCGTTGTACTCACTTCGCTCCGTATTGATAGTGTTTTACAAGTCATGCTACCGCATATTAAGTCAGGTGACGCTGCTGTCCCGTTTTGGATAGTTTTTTTTGGTTGAAGTTATTTCGGGGGCTACAAACTTGGCGACGTCAGCCACACCGTACGATACAAGGTGTCGAACGCAACACACAAAGACAGCCCGTGTCCGATATCTAAGCGCTAATACACGTCGAAATATAGTTGAGTCGTCCAAGGATTAAACGTAACTAATTATCACGAAATATTTCCATATAGTTTTCTAAACACATCGAAATTGAAAATCGGGGTTCGAAGTTTCAAAATATCAGTATTGAGCCCGTATAATCGTATTCCAAATACGACGTCCGATTATTGCGATAGAAGTCCGATTACTATGCACTCAAGATGGGTATAAAATTTGGCAACTTTGACCCCCTAAATGCCACTTCTGTCGGTGTTAATAGTTTGAGGATAATCACAATAAAGTTTCGAAAGGTATGATAATAAGATTTCGCAGTGCTCGTCATTTACGAAACGGATTTGTGCGAAATTCACTACCCTGTCCGAAAACTGTCACACTGAGTGTATATGTGGTCCAATTTCGATATATTGTAGTCTAATTTCTATATTCTGTCTTACACACAGACCGTCAAACATAAAAAAATGCTCACATGCCGGCTGGCCCGGCGTGTAACGCCGGTAACACACGGAGGCAGTACACAACTCACGGCTAACATTGTCGGCCAACTTCAAGAATCATGTCTCAAAGTTCTCCATTCTCTTCCAATAAACCCGGGACAATTTTACTGACAGTATTACACTGTTACAAATCAATCTGTTATGATGGACTGTGTATACACTCAAACTTTCGATTTCATAAACCAGATTTCAGATCTCTCCGTTCAAGAGACGAAGTTTCTCTTAAAACTCAACCAACAAGACTCAAATTAGGATGATCGTTCTTTCTCATATGTCGCTGTAGCAGCAGCCATAACTCTTTTCCGTTGCATGACTCGGGGTTTTCCGATTGCAATCCATATTCGTCCGAGAAAACGAGAGCTACGACTGCACAGATGAATGTCGCTGCTTCTTCGTGGAATAGACTTTCTAGTCATATTCGGTCAGCATCAAGTAACGAAGTTTTGAAATCTTGAGAAAGCAAAGTCATGCGACAAGCGCCAGTGAAAGTTTTCTTTATATGCTTTGTCTGGAAAACTTGGGTCATTTTGCTCAGCTCTCGTCTGACGTTGCACTAAAAATAGCGTTTAGGACCCGATAAACAAAATGTTACACTTGGTGGGGTGATAGTGATAAGTGGAACGGCGTTTCTGTCCAATCACCTACTGTTGCGCTCGTAGTTAGGGGAATTACGAGTTGAGAGGTACCAGCCTGGATCGTAATGCTTTCAGTAACTGAAGCCGACACACCAAGATGTAGATTTAACACAACCTTGTACTTTATTGCAAGATGGCGACCGTAACGTTCACTGTCAATGGTCTGATCTCAAGTCTCCGTCTCTCTTCTAGTCTAAGCTCTCTACAAGTTAAATACATCTTTAAACTGACATAATTATTAAAGTTATCACGTGGTAATTTTCCCACCAGTCTTTGATTGATTCTTAAGATTAAATAAGATCACACCATGGAATATCCCATTCTCGATTGTTCACAATGAAATCTTAACCAATAATTAATTAAACTATCACACTATCTCTTATCTGCTTCTCGTACGATCTGAGTCAATGACCTTCACACGTCTTGGCCACGTGAGGGACGCTTCGAGATAAATCTCTACAGGGAGGGGCGTTACACTCTCCCACCTTTTTTATAACCAGCGTCCTCGCTGGTCAAAACGAGTGACGAAGCATGGCGATAGTTGACAATTGCATCTACTTAAAATAAAAAAATACATTAATCGTAAGGCAGTGTGGTTAAAATACGCATAAATCACATATTTTACAAGTTAGCATAAAGTCATTATTCGTGCACCTACAAAATTACAGACTAACATAAACGCATCTAAAATACTTACAGAAATACTAATAAAATCACTAAAATACATCCAACTACAAACTCAAAGTTCAACTATTCTACATAAAATACAGAAAATCGACGAAAATTATTCGAAAATCGTAACATGTATCAATGATTTTTTTTTATTTGTGTGAAAGGGTGGTTTAGCTGGAAGGGGGTGGACATTGAGAAGGATGACGTAATTTTGCTTGGTGTATTCTGATATCACGGTCAAAGGTTCAGGGTAACCATAGTAACGACCGTTAGGCATCACTAGACTGTAGCAAATAGCAACTCCTGTGCCAATATTCGGGGCTCTTTCTATCTCCAAAATCTTCATAAAACATAAAACAACAAAACATCAACACAAAACCTCCTCAACAACGTCAAAACTCCAAAAAAACGCGATTAACCTCACTATCGCTCTATCTCCAAAAACTCAATTCCTCAGGCCATCGGTCAAAACTAAGGACCATTGTATCACTTACGGATCACTAGCACTGGCATTCCTTGCTAACTGAGGGAGATACACAACAAAACATCCACAACTCCTTACACTTCCTTCTTCAACAACAAACATAACTTCAACTTCATCAAAACAAAACAAAACAACTCTTCAAAAAGAAAGATGCCTCGTTTGCATACAATTTAGAGTATTATCCTAATAAAAGAGTGGTTTCCAAAATACCAGAAAATTCACCAAAACAAAAAAAAGTCATACATGCTTATTTGCGCTGCTGTCGGACCTTAGAGTGGGTTTACCTATAGTGGGGACTGGATTTGACTTCAAACTTTCCAAAGCTGCGTCATTCAGATTCTCCTCCGGTTCCCATGTGTTATGTTTCGCATCGTATCCATGCCATTTTATCAAATATTCGCGCTTTCCATTTCGATATCTACATTTTTCAATTTTCTCTATACCAAAGTACTTATTCTTATCATTATCATCACACTCATCATCAGTTTGTGATACAGAAAGCTGGCTCAATCGTTCTTCGGCGCGCTCACGAATTTCGCGGCGACGTTGTTTGTTTCGTTGATTATTATCAGATGACTCGAGGGGCGTTTCACTGGCACTAAAGTAAATGTCGGTATCTGACTCTAAGTGGTAATCTACAGTTGCTGGGTGTGGCATGTTGTTTACGTCGTCGTTTGTCTCACTATCATCAGCGCTGTACTGACTCGATTGTGAATCTAACAGTCGGCGTGGTCTCAGATGGGCGTGTTTCAATCGATTAACGTGAACAACATTTTGTACTGCTTTACATTTCCTATTGGTTGTAAACGGTAGTTTACTGGGGATACTTGTGCACTGATTGTGTATGGGCCTCGATAGGGATGGGCGAACTTTGGACTTTTTCCGACTGCCACTGCTGGAGAGTGTAAATAGACTGTATCGCCTACTTTAAACTTGACAATCTTGCCCAATTTTCTGTCGTGTCTTTCCTTCATAACATTTTGCGCTCTGTGTATGTTTTCTTTGGCTAACCAAACCGCTAAGTTTCGTTTCTGCGCTATGTCTTTCAAATGGAAATCTATATTTCTTGATCTTGACTGTTGTGGCAAAATTTCTACATCCACCGGAAGTTTCGCTTCATATCCGAACATTGCCATGAAAGGACTGACACCAGTCGTCTCATGCGGACTTGATCGATACGCAAACATCACGGAAGCTAAATATTGATCCCAATCATCTTCTCTTTCAGACACATACATAGACAACATACTCAGAAGACTTTGATTCATACGTTCCGTAGCCCCATTGGAGCTCGGGTGATAAGGACTCGTAAAACGTTTTGTAATTTCAAAATAACGACAAACTTCTTTAACAATTTGTGACGTAAATGCTGGTCCTTGATCTGAATTAAAATACTGGGGAAACCGAATATACAAAGGATTTGCTCAAACATAATCTTAGCAACTGTCTCAGCCTTCATATCAGGGGTTGCAAATGCCCAACTAAATTTCGTCAAATATTCCGTAAACAACAAAACGTACTTATTGCCTTGTTTTGTTTCTTTCAAGGGACCTAGAAAATCAACTCCAACTCGTTGCATAACTGAGGACACGGGGATGGGGAGCAAAGGGGCTTTACCTCGAGGACCGCGCTTGCGCGAGTGACATTTCACACATGAATTTACATAATCAGTAACGTCCTTGATCATTGTTTTCCAGAAATAACGCAATCTTATAGTCTCCAAAGTACGGCGTACGCCTTGATGACCAGCTGTAATATCATCATGCATTCTCTGAAGGATATAAAGTTGCAATGATTGGGGAACCACAACCTGTCTAACGCATTTCTCTTTATTTGCAGCCTTACCTGTCGCATTCCAGTAATGATATAACACACCGTCAATGATTGCATAGTTATCGCTATCACATGTCACGTATCGCGCCAATTTATCGTCATTCGGTAATTCGCCTTTCTCGATAAAATCAAACCAATATTTTAACTGACTATCTTTCCTCTGCAAATTCTTAATCCGTGTCAACGCCTCATCTTCCTCTACTATTTGATCAGTACTACTCGAGTCACGGCGATTAATCTCTAGATTTCCATCGTCAACATCATCACTAGATTGTAATTCCGCGCCTGTCTTAGATTCAGTCTCCGTATACAATTGCCGTACATCCGTTACAACATCATCATCGGAGGGGATACCTATTTTATTTACTGGGACCACCGATTCGTTACTTTGAATTTCCGTAGACATACTTGTATCATTATCCTCATTTGATTTTGTCGCCTTGAAATCAATATCTACTTCCGATTTCACATCATCAATGAAATCTCTACCGCTGAAATCGGAACTATTGTCACAAACTTCCGAGTATTTCCTACGAGACAATCCGTCCGCATGCGCAATAGACTTCCCTGGTTTATGAACAATTTCAAAATCATAACCCTGCACTTTAAGTATCCAATGAGCGATTCTACCTAAAGGTTTCTTAATTCTGAACAAATACGGGAGATTTGCGTGATCAGTAATAATTTGAAATTTCGTTGAACGCAAGTAAGGGTCGCATTGGGCCAGACCATGTATAACCGCGATAGCCTCCCTTTCTGTAGTTGGTATCGCTGTTGCGCTGCGCTGAGGGAACGCCCACCATAACGATAGGTCTCTCTACTCCGTCTTGCTCTTGTGTCAATACAAAACCAACGCTATAGGCCGAGGCATCTGTGTATAATTTGAAAGGTTCGCCGAAATGTGGAAATCCTAGAACTGGGGCAGTAATAAGGGCTTGTTTAAGAGTATCAAATGCTTCCTGACACTTATCATTCCAATAAAATTTAACCTCCGTCTTCAACAATTTATAAAGGGGACCAGCAATCTTTGCAAAATCTTTGATAAAACGACAATAAAAGCCAACACATCCTAAAAATGCACGTAATTCGGAAACATTCTTGGGACGGGGAAATCTCGAACAGCACTCACCTTTTTCGAATCAACAGAAATTCCATCTTTGTTGAGAATATGACCAAGAAATTTCACCTGTTTCTTACCAAAAGAACACTTCTGAGGACGAAGTTTCAATCCAGCCTCACGGAGGCGAGACAAAACCGCGTCGAGATGTTGTAAGTGTTCTTCAAACGTCCTTGAGAAGACAATCAAATCATCAATATACACCAACACATAATGCCATAACATATTCCTGAAAATAAACTGCATAGTACGTTGAAAAGAATTAGCTGAATTTCTCATACCTTGGGAAGTCGATAAATTCATACAAACCATCATGACAGACAAAGGCCGTTTTGTGGGTGTCTCGTTCGTCAATGGCAATTTGCCAAAAACCGGACATCATGTCTAAAGTCGAAAAGTACTGGGGATTTTGATCACCGATCATTTCAAGAGACTCTGTAAGGTTGGGATAGGAAATACATTCGGTTTTGTAAGAGAATTTATACGTCTATAATCTAAACAGAATCTATATTCGTTCGATGATGATGATTTCTTCACGAGCACGACCGGGAAGAGAACTGAGAAGTGCTTGGGGAAATTATACCTTGGGCCAGCAAATTATCAACTTCCTTCTCAATGACCTTGCGCTTTTCTGGGTCAACTCTATAGGGCGGCATTTTAACAGGTTGAGCCCCCGGGACTAATTCAATTCTATGCTTTATGACATCACAGTAACCCAACTTCTTATCATCACCGACAAATGCTTGTCGATTTTTCCATAATATTTCTTGCAAACTCTTTCTTTGTTGATCACTCAAAATGAATCACTAAAATCAAACTGACTCAGATCGTTGACGGGCGGTTTCATTACTTGCTCATTCACATTCGTACCAACATCAATATCCAAATTATGAACAGTGGCACCCCCGGGCAGAAAACGGAACGCCCCAGTTTTGTCCCCTTTCTTATGTATACATCCCTTTCGGTCGTATTAACTAATCTTACTTCTTATAAACTAATCATTGATAAAACACGTGCTGCCACGACTCCCAAATGGCTCAAAGTTTTGGTGTTTTCTGTATGTCCCAGAATTCCATCGGGCATATGATCGTTAAATTTACCGGAAATTTCTAATTCTGATCGAGGTGGAACAGTGAAGCCCTCGGTAGCCTTGACAACCAAAGCCGAACGAAGCTTTAATCTCTTACTAGCAATATCAATTACAGCTCTATACTTTGTAAGAAAATCAACACCAATAATTAACTTTTGTTTCAAATTTTCTACTAAATGAATCGACATCATAACTTTCTTACCAGCAATATTAACACGTGCATTTACAACACCCTTAATTGGAATTTGACGATCATCTGCTAATTTGATTGCGTTGTAATTTGACTTGTGAATTCTCTGATTACGCAATTTGGGAATTTCAGATAACAAACTCACCGGAGCAACCGTAATGGCAGCACCTGTATCAACAATTGCTGGAACATTCTGATTCATTATACTAACATTGATAACACTAATACCTTGTACACAATTATCATCAATATTCAAATTACACACGCTCTTAACATTATCAAATATCCCCTTATCTGGCCGTTCACAGGTACCATCCCCTTGATTCTTTCTCCAAACACCTGCCGGCTTTATTCGTTTTTTTCTTGGTATCCACGCCCCCCTGCCGGACAGTTACGAGCAATATGGCCAGCTTGACCACAATTGTAACAAACTTTAGCACCTTGCCCAACATTATTATTACTATAATTACCGCTTGGACATGCAGATTAATGTGCCCAACCCCTCCGCAATTATAACAAACCACATTTGATTGATTTGCCGATTTTGAAAAGTCTGTTGTCTCCCATTGTTCCTGAAATGCTGGCTATTGTTCCGTTGGTACGAGTACGAGTTCTGTCTCTTGTCATAATTATCACTAAAATTAGGACGTACCATTTCTACTTGTACTGGTGCTGGTGATATCCCGCTCGTCGCTGCAACCTGCGGTACGGCGGTCTTCTTTTCTTCTGCCAGAGTTTTATTCTGTTTGACCAGCATCATGACGACCTTTGTCAGCTCCGATGTCGAAGAACCATCGTCCTCAGGCAGATCAACCACTAACTCGCCGGTCTTCGCGGACGTGAAAGCCGCCCTGAAGTCCTCGGGGTCCCGTCCAGCGACGAACTTCTTCAGCTTTGGTCGCAATCCCTGGAGGAAAGCGCTCAAAAGTTCGGCATCAGCTCGACCATACCGATCACACTTGTCTTTCAGGCGACCTGCATAACTCTCCATAGATTCGTTCGGCCCCTGGCGAATGCTGCGAATTTCTTCATCATTACGCCACCTCGGTGCCTGTCGGGTAAAACGCTCACGAAAAGCGTTTCTAAGGGCCTCCCAATTTCCCAAGATTTCCTCTGTCTGTGAGTTAAACCAACACTCAGCCTCATCAGTCAGTAGCAAACCAAAGACATCACGGATATTGTTTGGCTGTAATTGTCTCAAGTGCACGTACAGTTCAAACTTCCTCATCCATTTCTGAGGGCAGTCGCTCTCTCGCCCAGTGTACCTAGGAGGCATGATATTTGCACTAATAGTCAAATTGTCAACGTGCCTACCTAGAGCATCCATTTCGGCTTGTCGGACTTCTTGCCCTCGGTCTTGCAAACCCTGCACCTGTTGAAGTATCTCTCCGATGCGCTGCTGGAGGTTGTCATATCGCTCATCCTGCTGCTGGTTCAGTTGTACAGCTACTGGTATATCTGCTTGTTCTGCCATGTTTGGTTCTTGTCGCCTGATAATTCTACCAGATCTAAGAATCATATATTCGTCCTGCTTCAGTATACTCCGGATTCTCACACCAAATTGTTGCGCTCGTAGTTAGGGGAATTACGAGTTGAGAGGTACCAGCCTGGATCGTAATGCTTTCAGTAACTGAAGCCGACACACCAAGATGTAGATTGTAACACAACCTTGTACTTTATTGCAAGATGGCGACCGTAACGTTCACTGTCAACGGTCTGATCTCAAGTCTCCGTCTCTCTTCTAGTCTAAGCTCTCTACAAAGTTAAATACATCTTTAAACTTACATAATTATTAAAGTTATCACGTGGTAATTTTCCCGCCAGTCTTTGATTGATTCTTAAGATTAAATAAGATCACACCATGGAATATCCCATTCTCGATTGTTCACAATGAAATCTTAACCAATAATTAATTAAACTATCACACTATCTCTTATCTGCTTCTCGTACGATCTGAGTCAATGACCTTCACACGTCTTGGCCACGTGAGGGACGCTTTGAGATAAATCTCTACGGGAGGGGCGTTACACTACCATGTTTGGTTTAGGCGTCAAATTTAAAATTCATTGTTATCAGTGCGTACATATTGACACACACACACACCCACTAACTCATTAAGCTGGCAAACGCTCTCGCAGATATTTGTATGACAAAAATCTGTCATGATATCGTTATACCATATGCAAATTTGTTGTCAACTTACTTTATATTTCAGGAAGGATAACCATCAAGTGAGATATGTTGCTGATAAAAATGACTCGCGAACTGACTTTACAATTTAAAAACTGAAAACTGTGAAAGTAGGCTATGTGCATTTTTGGATATCTATGTTGTCGACGAATTTCATCATGTCAAGGCACTTCAGCAATTTTGGCTCTGACGCTTTGCTAGACCAATCATTTTGGTAGCGCACAAAGCTCATACACAACATATTGAATTGGGAACTATTTCATTCAGGAGGCTTCTGCGAAGCATCTTGTATTAAAAGTAAGTTAATCAGCACTGACTTACTATAAGAAATTTTGGCAAGAAATTTGCATTTATTTTTGAAGCCCTGCATTCTGGTCAAGATATACTTTGCGCGATTTTTATAGGTCTCAAAATTACTTATTATTGGCAGAACCAAAAACTTACCTGGAGTACTTGTAGGTAAATTGATATTTTGCAATTTTTTTGCGGAACGACTATGAAAAAGTCAGTTTAAAAGTTTGACATGCAAGTATTTAATGACAATCTATGCGATGTTTCCATAGGTGACGCTTAACATTACCAGCCATTTACAATGGTTACCGAAAACAAAAGGTGAACGATAATATTACATGATCGGTCATCGTGCGGAGTGAGTAGCCTTGAATGAACTTGATAAGGGGCTGGGCAAATACTCAGCACACTGCTAAATGTGGCCAGGAAGACCATAGTTTAATGTTCCACGTTTCGTTGTGTAACCTATATACATGATATCACCACAAAAATAAACTATTTTATGGCATAAATGATGTGCTTGCTTACGTTATGTTAAAATGGGACTACATTGTGTCGTTCATTCGAACAGTAAAATACGATTCCCTTGACATGTGTTGGCTACAGTGTAGCACATTGTTATTTTCCTACCTTGTCCATAGCATTGACAAGCGCACCATGTTTAATCAGCACTTGAGCCACATCTAAATGACCCTCTGCGGAGGCCACATGCAATGCCGTTGATTCATACTGCAAGAAACAATGTGGCTATGTTACTCTGTAAAAATAATTGTTTCACATGTAAGTGCGAAATTTCTTGGAAAGACATAAAAATGCACAATAATTCTCACATTACAAATCATGAAGAAGAAGAAAATGCAATAACGCTTGCTATCCAATGATGGTAGGGGATAATTAGGATAAAGCAGGGAAGAAGGGTGCAGGCAACGTGTATATGACTAAAATTATTGTCCAGTAAACGATGCCTCGCGTTGGTATTGTGGTTTACGTAAAGGAACTAGATAAAACTCACAGATATAATTTTTATTGCAATTGTTACTGATTCATTGACATTTTTATGTACATTTGTGTGACATAATGTTTCCGATGAGCGAGAGATTTGCAGCATTCAATGATTAACTGATTTAATGATTTAAATCAACGAAACAGTCTTCATAACAAGAGGCCGTTAAGGGTCCTTAACGGAATTCGGCATGGAGTCCCTTGAAGCGTTTTATTGACTTGGAACATTGCAATGACTTAGTGTACAAAAACAGTGCTAGATATCTATCTCAAAAGATGTCCGACATAATTTATTTGTTCGTTGACCTGCGAAGTCTTGATCAAGTTCCAATAATGCATAATGCAATGTACGTTGACTTACACACTGTCTTTTGTGTATAGAGCGCGCTGCTTGGCTAAGATACGTTGGGTCTGTTTTTAAACGTTAAAGTGTTGATATGCTTGAGCATTGTACTGGTGGGTTTGGTGACTTTGTCGTTAACTAATCGTCGCGAATTCGTAACAACATGATCGTATCAGTTTCAAGCTCAAATAATGAAACGTAATAATGATATTCTTGAATGCGTGGTCAAGTGATATTATTATATGCGAACTCTTATTATACTCACTCCAACGATGGAATAAATTCCCTTTTTATTGACATCATATCCCCCATCTATCAATGACTTAATTCTGTGAACATCATCGTCCATTGCAGCATCAATAAGGTCCTGTAGATGTAAATATTTAGTGCTATTATCCGGTTGTATGTATTCTGTTGCAGCGTTTAGAATTATACGTGGGTATTTTAATGTAAAATATTATACGGAAAGAAGTACCATTTTAAATTCCTGTATGATCAAACTCATTTATATTCACTGATGTATTTGCATATCACTATATATCACAAGATTTAGATGCGAACATGAGTACGCTGAAAACGCAAATTAAGCATTAAATTATCCCAATTTATGTTAAGGGATATAGTCGTCGGAACTGCGTTCAAAGGTCGCAGGAGACCCCGTACGACTAATGTAAACACTGTATAATGTTACGATGGTGATTGATGAAAGTTAAAACATGTCTTTTATAATCTTTACCGTATAATTTAAATATTGCATCTACGATGAAGAGGTGCATCTAGATATCATGCACGAAATAATTTTTTTGTAAACAAAAACTCACAGAGGCGTAGTTCCGACGACCGTTTCCATTTAAGAAGATAAAAACACTTTATTTCTGAACCAGTTATCTACCTACCCGGCCCAACATTTATTTCATCTGATTTTTACCATTACATTTTTATGATTTGATTATATTTCAATGTGACTTAGAAGTGGTTTTTATTCACTGACGAAACACAGGTAAATGAAATAGAAACGTTTCCCTTGTATTTTGGTTGATAATGTAAGACTATCACTTTAATGTATTTTTGTGAACACCATTCACGAGATACCCTGACTATATGCACATATTTGACAAGAGAGTAAAAAGCGCATTATTAAAGTCAAGTCTATAAGGAAATCCAAACAAATGAAGTTTAAACGTGGAAACGGATTACAGATATAACTACAGTGTCATCATTACTGTAAAAAAACTTATATTGCACTCCCCATTTTCTACATGGAAATATATTGTACAATATCATAGCTTTATGTATTTCATTTTCTCAAGCCTACGTGTAATTTACAACACCCACTGTGCCAAGGCCTAAGAGCTACATATTGACAGGTCTTATGGATAACTAATATGTATAGTGAGTCACATCATTGAGGTTATATTAAAGTGTCGGCAATTGGAAGGGTTATAGCACATTCATATGTTACTGTCCAATGCTATTAGAGATGTCTTACTACCAATAGAATCAGAATAATACTACAAAGCCATGATCCACATCATAGACATGAGTTCCAGAGTGACAAACTCGATTTAACCTGTTTTGTAAATGAAGGACTATCCTTGTCTTTTTTGAAGGTGATTCATAATTCTGACACAAACCAAAACTACAAAAAACATTAGGGAGAGTTGTGCTCTCTTTGATTTATTAAGGAACATTATTTGTTTTGATCAGTGGCCGCAATCAATTCTATGGATTTAAACTGCACCAACCTGAGGGTTCTTCTCCTTGCCCGTAGCCATGGTTACACCATTTACAATTCACTGCCTACATTTGCTATGTATATCTCCAGGGAACCCTGTTAGTCTGTGGAGGCAACATACAATTCACGGGTCAACAGACATTCGAAATTCATTTACTTTACATTTGATAATATATTTTCATTTGTTTTGGCAAATTGACGTTAAGATGTCCAAGGCAACAGGCAGCCAATTATATACGCATATATCGAAGTTGATTTAATATACCGCCCTTTTTCTCTGCAGCTCCGAAAATAGTGTTCCCCTAGCAAAAACTTTGAAAATAATTATGTCTTTATTTCAGAGGTGAAAACAGAGGTGTGGCATACTGAATTTCGAGTTGCTATGCTTACAAAATGCGACCAAGGAGGAATATGTCCGGAACTAAACAAAGTTTAAATGGTGCTGTTTTGAAAAGGAATCTTCAGTTTCAATGGTATTGGTTATTATCCCGTTTATACATTTCCTACAAATTACTGCCTTACGGGAAGACCCTGTTATCATGACACGAAATTTTCCGATACTACTTTCCAAATGCTGTACGGTTTTACTTTAGAGAACGAGGTCCGATGTTGCAATACACCAAAGAGAAAATACACAGTCCTGTATCAGACAAGAAAATGCATACTTTGTGGAGTCCACAATAAAGCTTTTAATGAATGTACAACAAGTCCTAGGGCAGTACTCGTGCTAATAGTTATTGATCATTGTTTACGGCAATGCAGTCGACAACGTATACATGTAAAGGCTGGGTTAGCACAGGAATTTTGTATTGTCTCAAATTAAAAAAGGACTGGCCCTAAGAGTGTGAGCTTGTACATAATGATTATCCCTGCATTAGGCCAGGCCCTCTTTAAATCGCATCGTTATGATCATCATCGAAATATCTGTACAAGGAAGAAAACGCCAATTGGATTCATGGTGGGAATTCCAAATCCATAATCCATTGTCCTCCTCTTAAATGGTGCTATGTGCTCACTGTGTGAAATAAGATATGATCTAAAAAATTGTCCATTAAGTCACATGTAAAAAAGCTGACATGTAATTCATCGGGCAAATTCTATGACAAAATATCGCTGTCTAAACAACACAGTCTCCTCTGACCTATCGTCAGCTTTTGGAGAAGAAAAGTTGAAATTTAGTGACTGATACCTGGCGATGTTTGTTGATTTTCTGCAGCCTTGTTTTACCACAGAAACATTGTCAGAGTGTTTGGAAAGACCTGAATTGGATTTGAATTCACAGAAAAACATCTAAGCTCGGATATAGCTATACAAAAGGCGATCGCCGGTATATTTACCATCTATTGAAAATTCTAACAAAGGGGTGGCCTTGCATGACCCGAGTCAGCGCTTTCTATTGATTTATTCACAGCTTTATTAAAATGTCGTCTGCTAAACCAGTCAAGTTTCGTAAGCCTCTTCAAATTTTAGCGGACGGAACTTTTATGGGGGATCAAGTCAATTTTATGAAATACAGGTTTTTGCATTTCTAAAATCATTATGATGTTTATCTCCATAATAAAACAGCTGAATAGTTCTTTAGATTATAAACTGTGTTCTATAAAGTCGTTGTCTAACCCAGGTTAAGCAGGTATCGACCTCTTATAACTTTATTGTAAGTAAGTAAGGGATGTCAAGTGTAAACGTTAGTTAATGACTGAAGTAGAATTTCATCTGTATGATTTTGTATTCGTCTACAAATGCGAGTCTCAGGTCTGCTTGTTGTCCGTCTAAATTCACTGTTCTGCATGAAGCTGTGCATTAGGTTGCCCAATATAGCCATAGTTACTGATATTGCTTTCACTTCTGTTAGGTATAGAAAACTGTCAAATAGCCTAGCCTATAATAAACCGTTTACAGACCCTTAGTTGTTAATGTCCATTTCTCAGGACCAAGATGTTTCAAATAGTCAGAATAGCTTATTTGCCTGTGGCCAGCACATAATCCAACACAAGTACAGATGGTCTTATGGAGTTTACAGAACCCGAAAAAGTACATATTGCTCGAACAAGAGTATTCAATAGTTAACAACCAAACTTATAATGTCGTAGTGTTTTGAACAAAACAGCATTGAACATCACTGTACAGAAGATTTGCGATAAACAGTCAATCTTTTCTTGAAAGCTCTAACAAAGAGAGTCACTTGCCATGACCCCATTGTAAGACATATATTCTATCGCCGATGGCGTCAAATATTCAGACTAGTGTCATCTGCCAATAGGGCCTTGAAGAAGTGAATTCCTTATTTTGTGTTCGGAACCCCTCTGACTTCACATTCATAAAATTTTCTGAACCAACAATTGATTTTAGTTACGTTAAATGTTTGAAAGGGCAAATTTCTTCACCTGATGCTCAATCTTCGATAAACTTCAACCTGAAATTCCCATTCTAAAATTCCAAACAATTCTGCTAGTAATATAAGAAAATAAATACAAATAACAACCTTAGATTCTGTCCGATCATGCTAAATTATTGTATTGGAATTCTTTGTTTGATTCCTTCGTTTCGTTCGTCTGAGGAGAGGGTAAATATGTAAAACTTATTTAATGAGGCGCTCACTTTGACCCAATTTCCTATTATGTCACAGCCACTCATTCAGACATGCAAACACCAGGTCAAATGTCCGATTATACATAGTGCAATGTAAGTGCACATAGCATTATTACACTAAATGTAACATTAGGTGAATAGGTACCTTAGAAAACATTCCAGCAAAAGTGGAGTGGTAGACTTGCTCCAAGTCTGTGGGCATAGTAGTATCAAAACATACAATAAGTTGAAGGAATAAACATCTGCTGACCGATCGCGACGCGCTAATGGAGTGTATCAAGGGGTGAACGCCTTTGCCCAGAGTAACTGAACTGCTAAGAAAAGCAAGGCGACTGGGGCCAGTCTACTGTTGTGGCAACTTTCAGAGCAACGTGGCAATGGTTACTCTTCAAGAACAATATTTGCATGAACTGATAAAAATTGACAAGGGTGATGAGTTGAAATACAGTGCCGTACCAACGCCATTTCTATCTCAAATTTTACCGTGAATGATTTTTATGGGGAAATATGTTTCTACTCACGTGAATCTTCCTCTCTCTGAATGAGGTACTTAGAGCATGCGCTGAGAATCCCACTTTTGACACAAACAAAAATGTGATCTTTTATTATGCTAAATAGTCTATACATAAGGTTTCCGGTTTTTGTTGCGTGTGATGGCAATAACCTCAAATCAGTTCTCTAATATTTTGACTCAGTTCCTGTTGAATATTTCTTTCCACATCTATGTTAAAAGGACAACATGTCAAAAATAGATGCTACAAGTTTAATGCTATAGGAAAAGCACATTTAAATACAGTGTCCTTCTTTAAATATGATTCACAAAGGAAAATGTCTGAGTATATTCTAATGCACATAGCTCTGTACTCCTCATGACGACGAAAATACTAGCAGTAACAATCGCACATTAATTTGAATATGAGAGATGTCCAATTTAGAAAAAAATACAGGGTTGAAATTTAGACTCTAATCATGGCATTCATTCAATGATATCAAATGACGAATATTTATTCACTGGGCACAGAAAATCAAGGCTATTCCAGTAGAAAATCTCGACGCCTTTGAAACGCTTTGAATGTTTGGGTCACTGGATAAGGCCGACTGACATTGCTAGAGGATGTAGGAGCATGGTTCAAAGTTCACCTTTTGTATACATGGTGTACGCAAGTAACACGCTTTGAATACCGACTTACAAAAGGCCAGTAATGGATACTTCGCATTCAGTGGAGAACTCGGACAAAAGGGTCACATTTAGCATGACGGCGATGTGAAGTGTGACCGCGATGTGCTGTGCGCATTTACTAGTTCACCGATATTATGTCTAGATTGCGACTATATATGAAAGTTTATTGAAAACGAGCCACCGATTTATCAAACTAATGTCATGATATAACTCTCTTCGTCTGTCGCCTTAATGCCTTTTCGCTCATATATTTTTAATGAAGTGAGCAAATGGGATATTATCAAAATAAAGGCACAATGTATGAATTACAACAATTTGGATGAAAGCGTATACCTCAAAGAATCAATATGGTTGAACGAAATCAATCGATATTGATTTGAAGTGCTGTAGCAAATGAACAACTTTGAATGTAGGCTGCCCCTGTACATAAAATAAATTGGCATGCTGCTCAATAACCAAACTTTGCATAGAGAACAGTTTCCTTGCAGCGGGAGTCATCGAATGTTCCGGATTTCAAATTTCTACATCACTATCTGTGAAACAACAAAGAAAAGCTCAGCGGGTTCTAATACAGTTTGTTCAAGTTCTTACCTGTAGAAGACCAAACGCACATGCATGATTGTAGACGATGTTAAAGGGTGTGCAGACAGCTGCGCACGTTTCTCAACTACTAAAAATAACAAGCCATCAGTGATCACGAATAATAGTTTCCCTGGTGTTTCAATCAATTCATTTCGAATTGGGATTTATAAGCACACACCTAAGCACTGGAAAACTATTTCAAAAACACTTGACGTAAATCAACCGAAAGCTCTAACCAACAGGGCCACACTGAATGACCTAATTTTTATATAAAGGTCGACAATGTACCTTTTGTCGTTTGACCGGTTACACTATGTACCCCTAGCCTTTCTATAAACTCTTTTATACTCGTGCATTAGTTCATTGGTGGAGTTCTTTCGTTCCTGTGGTGGCGCACAGAGGTGCATGTCTAATGTGATAACTGAAAGCATGTAGAGACTCGGCCGTCTTCGTTCAGTTTCAAGGAGTAGTCATAGATCTTTGTCGTAAAATAACACAACGGTGCCATTGGTTTTCAGGAATGCAATTACTTTAAAAATATCAGTCAAACACCGACGTTTAAAATGATCTTGTATATTTTAATGTAGTTGGAATTGGCGAAACGTTTGCAAAGTCATTAAACGATTTTCTTTACTTTTAGCCGCACGATGAGTCTTTTTTTCTATAAGTGAATTTCAACTGTTGGAAGATATTCAGCTTGAGTCATAGTGTTTGTAAATAAATTCAACTTTGTCTTTTAAAGGGCCATTATTTGTAACTTTGACCATTTTTACCACGGAAAATTCCATGTTGGAGGCTCATATTTGTTGGGAAATGTTGTTTTACGAAGAAACAAACATGATTAGTGATGTTATAGCCAAATAAAACTGCTAATTTTTGTTCAAACGTGTTGCCCTTCCAAGCTCGTTTGTTGACGTCTGGCATGCTCGGCGTGCTTGGGAGAACGCAGATATGGTGACCCCGCGATCACGCCAGATGTACATTATTGCGGGATCAAATCAAACATCTGGCTACGCAACGTGCTCGGAAGTAGTAAAGAAAGCGTGGACAACTGGGATGAAGTAAGAATTTTACACCCCATTTTATTCATTTATCTACATGAAGCGAAGGAAAAATTAACCATCCATGTAACTAAAGTATAACCCTGACCTATATACGAACTCACGCATGCGCAGCAGTGCATTGTCCTGAACTAAGCAGGGAAATTCCCTTCTGAGTCACACACAACATGTTTTATACATGTACGGGAAATTCCGTGTGAGTCATCACCATCAAACTAGCCTATATAAAGGACCCCGTTGTCAGTCCGGCCGGCCGGTCGCGGAGTCTAGCTGATGTTGAACTCGAGAGTTCCTATCGGTGCGAACTTGTTCACCTGATAGATAAAATTTTAGTAATTTCCTCTGAACTTAAAATATGACGAAAGACCATTACTTCAAACAAAATGAGTCGTTTCAGATGAATGGTACTGATATCTAAAGTGTTCACTCTTTTATCTTTACGTACAAATGTAGTTCCTAAGTCGTTCTCTATTCTATTCCCACCAACAAAACATTCAATACTCATTTCCCCTCCCCGATCTTTATCAATACTTATGATAATATCACAAGTTGTTCTGTTATCTGTTTTCATAGCATAATATCCAACCAAATCGTCAAATTCATCTCCAGTAGCTAACTTTACACATCTAATGAGAACTGTACCATGTTGAAGTATTTTCATATTATCAGTCATCTGTTGATTTACTGTCTGTAAAGTGAAATCAGCTGCCTCATCACCGACACTTTTAAGACCCAGTTTCTTTAAAGTTGTGTCCCAAAATAATCTTACTGGAACTCCGCTAGCTGTATACGAGCAATAATTCTCCCCCTCGTTTATCCACCTTCTTAGTGTATTATCTGCCTTCATTATTGTATTAAGAGGACTAATTTTAAGATGAATTGGTATACCAAGAAGTGCAATGTATGGATTCGTAGGAGTAAGCCAACTACGAAAATCTACAATTTATATTTGTTTACATTGCTATCAAAATAAATCACATTCGGAGTTCCTGGTGGTTCAGCAACACCTCCTGCAATTTCACTATCCCAATATATCTAAGATGTTACGCGGCACATTATAAGGCATGAATTTCTGACTAGCCGAATCCCATGTCAGAGCAAAAGGAGTAGAATCATTCGAAGCCTTTGTGGCGTCAATTACAGTTTCATCAATGTCTTTAAGTTCGGAAAATCTACAGCATGTCGTGGGGTGGCGCCGCGGCATTGGCTAAAACGAAATATTTTTCGCGGTCTTTATAACGAAGGACGTAATCCTTATTATGATTAGCAGCCATTTTAGTATTATTGTTAACTTTAACATCACTCAGATCTTCAAGCTCAAGATTTTGCATACGAATTGTACCTAGACCGAAGCCACTTGGATCAGACATACTCCGTAGGGACCTATATACAGTGAAAATTAAAATAATACCTTGTAATATACAATACACAGTCATGGCTTCAGCTATAGGAATGACAGTTCTCGGTGCTGTATTAAATGCAACGGCATTCACAGGAGGAAATATTATCGGACAAAAGCTTTCTGGGAATGGTGACGCTCTTATTGAAGAGAAAGTCCGACATGATAAAGCATTAGAAAAATTTGAACATGATCGCAACGTCTGGTCAGAAAAAAGATTACTACAGGCTGACTGGGAAAGAGAAAATCAAGCAAAGGACGCACATGCTGCGGCAGAATTAAGAGATACAGATGCAGAAATCCTGGAAGAAGCAGAAGCGGTGCAAAGCAACTCTACGTCAGGCCCTTTCGGAACGGTTCCGAAGGGGCAGTTCAATTCTCAGATTATTATCAACCCAGCCCTGAGCAAAAGAAATATGAGATGATCTATATTGCTGGAGGATTAGTCGTGGGATGGTTTATCTTCCGATAGGGTTCCTTCGGAACGCACCGGTGGGCCCGCTTCGGGACTACTACAGCAATTCAATACAAAAGCTAATTGGCCAGTTATTGAAATCGATCATGTTCCCATCCTGATCTGTTATCCAGATACGCATTGAATTCATGTAATCTCCCCCTTTTCTCAATGGCATAGAAATTGCTCCGTTTTTAAAATCGTAAGTAACCTTTTCACTTATTTCTCTCGTATCCCGGATGGGAAGTATTTGTAAACAGTTCGATACTTTCCCCTGTATGTATCCTCCGGAGGCACCCGAACCAAATGAAACATAATTTCCAGTAACATCGACTACATCTGAATGAACTATATATTTAGTGACTGTTAAGAAATCCACTTTCTTCGGACTCATAGTACTTTTTATAACTGGGTTGTCCTCAGGTTTATCTGAAAAACCAACTACGTTGGCAAAGCTACCTGTAGCATTGAAATAAACTTAACATCTTTAGCCAAAGTTAGAAGAACGTGGTTTGTCGGCAGATGTTTTTCAAAATTAATTTTTTGCTTCAACCCGATTGCTTTGTTTTAACGTATCGATATTGTAGTTACCTGGACGTATTGATTTAGTCTTCTTCGGTTGGTCACCTTCTTGATATTTTATTACATTATTCGTCGATGTTATGTTATGCCATGAATTATATAGTCCGCACTCTAGCAGTCTTATCTTCGTAAACTGTGTCGTGTCAATGCAAGGGTAAAAATTAACAGTGACTGGTTCACCTGTTTGGCTTTCAATCCAAATGATCATTGTTGTACGTTGTATATATTACTAAGTATAAGTGTTCGATGAATATTATTATTATTCCGAAGGTGCCCATTACACAGTATAAGGTTCTGCAGGAATAATATTTTTCTGTTCAAGGAGATCTTTTGTGCGCAACCGCGGCAGCAGTCGCACCGCCTAATTTTGCCAATCGAATTAAATTTGGTCGACTTGGATCGCCAACCTCTATTTTCAGAAATTTGCTGGAGATCATAAGATATCCCATCGCAAGTCCTGGCGATTACAATACCATCGTACATTGTGTTTACAACTGTTTTAATATCCATGATTGCTGACTAGTATATAAAATAAAAAATAAAATAAAAAATATGGGGAGTTAATCCATCTCATACAATGTAGAGGAGCTGGGTCCTCCCTCCCCCTCCCCTCTCCCTCCCCCTCCCCTCCTCTCGGAACCCCTGTCGGAACTGTTCTGGATGGAGCTGCTACGTGCTCTGTTTTTTTTCGCTTTCTGTGGAGGATCTTTCCGGACGGAACAGGGGTATGTCGAGCACGCCCCAATATAGTCCTAATGCAGTCAATGAAACTCCCACAATTCCTAAAACAAGATAACATTTATTATACCAGCGTGAGCTATCGCGTGAGCTATCACACTGTTCTTTCATTGTAGGCGGTAGGCTTATACAGTTTGTCGCTACCGCATCACTCCCCTCCCCTCCCTCCCCCTTCATTGCTTGGCGTTTCTTCTCCTTGTTTTGCCTGTTCCATTCCGCTAGTCGCTTGCCCGCAGCAACTCTCCCTGGATGCTTCGTCGGTAACGTCACTTTCTCTATGTTGCGCTGTGTCGGTGGTAGAGTCGTCCCTGACGGAGTCGTTTGCGGTGTGGGCTCCGTCGTCGGCGGGGCTTCTGACGGAGTCCCTGGCGGAAGCCCTGACGGAGTCGTTTGCTGAGTCGGCGAAGTTGAATCCATTTATTTCAGGTACTATATTAAAACCGATTTTTTTAAAATTTAAATGTTTACCCGTAATTAAACCGGTGGAAATTAGAGCAATCAGGGGTCCCATGTGTAGGCTATCCGTCCTGATAATCGTTTTATTTCACTGTTTAGAATAAAATCCTTTTTAGATCAGTGGCATAGTTATCTCGATCATCGATTGGAACTACCTGACTTATTGCACGGGCTCCTAGATCTATGAAACTTTGAGTGATTATTATCATTATAAGAGAACTGTATTTCGCTTCATAGACTTTAAATGCTTTATTCAACGTTTCATCTCCCCATTTTTCTACATCAGCAACTGAAATCTCCTTACCAAAAAATAACTTGCTTTGACCACTTGCGATGACACAGAGTATTTTTTCACGTTTTGTCTCTATTATGGATCGAGCGTCTGAAGGTAGTTCCGAAGGCCCTTCGGAACGCGTATTTGCCGCTGCCGATGACTTTATTAAATTCTCCATTGTTTGCAGTATGTTATCTATTCTTAGTAAAAAATAAAAAATTCGTTTAAACCTGAATCCGAAATATAATATTAACATGGTCTGGAATGTTAGTACCCCTAACGTTCCGACAGGGATTCCGAAGTATGGAAAATTCTCCTCCATTAAAATCTATCTGTATATAGAAACACGAATCATGAGTACAGACTTATTCCCAGTTGCTTTTCAATTGAATAAGATGAGCATACCAACAGTACAGCATGCTGATTCCCCCCCTTCCAAACCGAATGGGGGAATAAAACCTATTCTCATGGACTTAGAAATATATGTAACGCCGACAGATAAATTTACTTTTCATCCACGGGATATATTTAAAGATAACGTAATCACTCATCGAACAGCTAAAGAAAGTAATGTCTGGTTGGGCAGTCCAAACATGAAATACTGGGACCAGCAATTAAATTTCGCCGTATGGTGCAGCACTACTGGTTGCGGTATATCATTCGCCCATCTCTTGGTTCGAAGGAAATTTCCGCCGCAAATACGATCATTCTGTCGTTTTCATGTATATTTTACAATACGTCGTATCCTTCACGAAATGCAGGTTGCACTTCCAGACGATACCCCCACCTTCAAAGCGGGCGACAATCCGTACAATCTCGTCCAATATGAACTTCTATGTACAGAATTTGGAAATATAAGTCCAACGAAGTCCGACTTTCGTTATCGAAAAGGTCAAAATAAGGGTCTTGGTTATGGATATGAATATTACACTAATCGTGGGCCCGTTAGACAGCCAAAAGCAATATACAACGGTCGGGACTTTTTCCTCTCCGCCGACGGAGGCGTTTTCTATACACATACCATTTTTGGAAAGAAAAAACATATACTGTCCGACAAAGAACGACCGCACTACTATTTCTTCCGAAATGATGGATCGGAGGGCGGAGGGACAATACAATAGTTTCATTCCTCTGAAGGGAGACTCGGGACTAACAAAGGCCGGTCTCGCCCGCCTCAATGAAAGCCTTGAAGCCTACGTATATTGCATACTCGGCGCACAAGCAAATATTCGCAGTACCATTGTGGGCGATACTGGCAGTGCACAGCAAGTCCGAAAAGAATTCGGTGTTCTCCTCGAAGATGAAATTCGCAATACGACAAAGTAATTAGTTATAGGCGATATCAAGACACAATAATGAATACTGGTGTAAAACTTGATATGGCAGTTTCACCCAATTTACTTCTCTTACCGTCTGAGATGGTCATTCTTTCGGGCCCGGCGATCTCGGGTTATAATAATGAATTGCAATACGCTACAGAATCTATGTCCTTCGGGGTGAACGGTGATATAAACACGGAAGTTCGAGAAAGTGCTGTACACGAGATGGAGGGGGAGATCCTGTGAAGTGGCAGGACGAGCCCGGAGAGTCACCACACCTCACAATGACACGACTCGGTCCCCGAAGGCCCTTCGGAACGCTTCGGAACGGGCAGCAGCAGTGACCGGCGCAGACCCTATTCACGAATATGGTAAAATTGGTTTGTTATCTTTAGCAATATTCATTACATTTATGTACAGTATATAGATCCGATGTATGCAACTGTACCATTCAACATGATTGTAACTGGACCGACAAATTCTGGCAAAACAGAATATGTGATGGATCTCCTCACCGGTCCGTACCTAGGAAAATTTGAATATATAGTTTTCATTTGTCCGACATTCATGAACAATAAAACGTATGATAAAAGATTCATTTTCACCGATGACAACGTGTTTGTATTTCCGGTCGGACTCGATGCTGTGGATGATACACTAGCCTTCGTACGTGACGAATGGGCCAGTACAAACACTTTAATAGTACTCGACGACTGCGCTGCGTCCAAAGATATGAAGAAGCGCAGTGACGTTTTAGTCAAACTTGGTTTCAGCGCAAGACACGACGGACTATCTGTCTGGGTTCTGACTCAGCAATATACTAGTATTAGTAAACCATTTAGGGAAAACATACAGATGTTAGTACTTTTTTACACACCGAGCAAGACAGATAACAAGACTATTATAAAGAATATGGAATGGAGGTGTCAGAACGGGAGGCCACGGACCTGGTCAGACAATTGAAAAGTAAGCCATTCAGTAAACTAGTATTTCATTTACGGCATCCGTACGACATAAAATTTTCGTATAATATAGCAATTATGGAAGCCGAAGGTACTCTTAGAGAATTATATTACAACCCGAAAACTGGTTTTGGAGGTGTACAAAAATTGTATGACGCAGCACGGGCCAGCGGACTCCACGTCACTAAGAAAGAGGTGCAGGAGTGGTTAAAAACTCAGCTAACTTATAATCTACATAAACCGGTACCTCGTACTCGTGGCGCGTTCCGAAGGGGCCGGCGCGTTTTTGTAACATCGATAGACTCTCAATGGCAAGCGGATCTCGTGGAATTCCCTCCCCCGTTCGCAAAAGAGAATCGTAACATTCGATACATGCTAACAGTAATCGATGTGCTCAGTAAATACGCATGGGCCAGGCCGATACAGTCAAAAACGGCTGATGATACGTTAGAGGCGCTACAAGACGTGATTAAGAAATCCGGGAGAAGGCCCGACAAACTTCAGACAGATGAGGGGCGGGAATTTACAAACCGAAAAATGCAGGGGTGGTTGGAGGAGGTGGGAATTCATTGGTTTCACACCTACAGTGACAAAAAAGCTAGTGTTGTTGAACGTTTTAATCGGACCCTTAAGACGATGATGTGGAAATACTTTACATACAGACAGACACGAGAATGGCTTTCTATTCTACCCCACCTTCTTGAGAATTACAATAACACCGTTCACGGAAGTATCAAAATGAAACCCAGGGACGTAACAGAGGAGAACGATTGGCAGGCATTTTATACACTATTCGGTCCTGAGTTGGCAGCTGGGGGAGCCAACCCTGAATTCAAGCCGGGGGAGAACGTGTCCGAATTACAAAATACAAGACCACTTTTAAGAAAGGATATTTACCAAATTGGACAGAGGAGATTTTCGTAGTTTCAAAAGTTGTGTATGCAGCTGGACTGGGAACGCCACCAGTTTACAAAATAAAAGATCTGAATGGAGAGGAAATACTCGGCACTTTCTACTCCGATGAACTTCAGAGCGCCCGGGGAGCCGACGAGCTGTACAGAGTAGAACGAATTTTGAAGACGAAAAAAATTAGAGGAAAGAAATATTATCTGATAAAATGGCGCGGTTATCCAGAAAGTTTCAATAGTTGGGAGCCAGAGGAAAATGTTATTAGTACTACGTAAGTACTTCGTAAGTTCATGTGCTGGTACTTGTCAAGTACTACGTAAGTTCCTGTGCTGGTACTTACGAAGTACTAACGTAAGTATTTACGAAAGTTATTCAATAAGTACCATGGAAAAAGTCTTAATTTCTTGAAAGCCGAAAGTGTCAGTTTACCACCTCACTTCCACCCACCTGGCCAAGTATTTATCATGTACTGTCGTAAGTAATGTTCACTTATTGCATCTTTTTCGGCAGTATGTGGATGAGGTGGTACCTCAGTTCCTGAACATATTAAGTTTGCAAGATCTTCAAAGCGACTTCTCATGTTGCCACGGTCCGTTCTTTCGAGCGCCCCTTTTCAGCTTTATCAATAAGTTCTGGCTGAAGTATAATGTACACAACTGACATGAACCATAGACAAGTAACTCCAAAGTCCACCCTTTTCATCATATCAAGTGCTCGTAAGTCAAACGGAGCATTATAAGCACACACTGTTTCACAAGCATTAAGAAGTTTGTGTAGGTTCTTGAGTGAGACTCGACGTTGTTCTAGTTGTTCTTGACCAGGTGGAAATAAGCTTTTCAAGTTCCTCCTCCTCGAAACCGTCTATTAAAAATCCCTGGCTGCCGCTATCGCGTGTCGAAGGGCTGCCCCATGCAATTCCAAAGTCAAAAGCTTGTGGAAAATCTACTGGTCCGACTGTCTCTGTATCAATCGTTGGATTAAGTATATTCTTGAGAACTTCAGGCGTAAGGGGCTGACTAATTACCAAACATGGAAGCCTGTAGTCGTGGCAAATTTCTAAGAAAGTCTGTTTGAACTTGTTGTGAATCTCTTCTAGTTCTTCTAAGGCGGTACCGGTGATTTCGTACGACCTGGCTCGAGTCAACACATTCCGCCTGCAATAATCCCAAGGCATATCTTTGAATATGATAATGAAACTATGCAAATGGTCAAATGCTCTAGAAACAATCTTTTTTTCTTCCGACTCCGTGGAAACGCCCCGGATTCGAGAAAAAGTCAGATGTTGAATTATGGAAGAGTCACAAATAATGTAGCGTTCCGAAGGGAGACCCTCCCCTCCCCAGCCTGACATTGTAAACTAAGAGTATGTTCTATAAACTGATTCTGAAAATCAGCAATCGAAACGGGGGTGACACGCTCATTATAAAGTCGGCAATGTTGCTAGAAAAACTAGTGTCAAATTCTGGTACGTGAGACGCAGACAAATTTACTGCATCGTAACTCTTACCACTTCCAGTTGGTCCATTTATGAATATGTATGACATTTTGGGGATATACTATATCATAGAAAAATTTTTTAAAAATTTTTTTTATTAAGATATATACGATAAGACAATGACAATCCTTTCTATTTCAGATGCAATAAAATACTTGAAACCGGAGAAAACATCAAAATTGATGATGGAGGCAAATTAGTATTTGGTGAATATGTAGATCCTTTCATATACGTAGACAGTGAGCTAGAAGTAGTTTTCAACATCGGACCTAAGTACGGTTCGGGAGGAGATCCTGCTACATGCGATGGGGTGTGTGTCCGTTGGCAACCGAGTCTTCAAAAGTTTACTGATTTAATAATATTCCGTACCCTAGGTGAAAGTTTCGATGCATCTACTGCTAAAAGTTATGCTCTAAGCCTGGCCGCTCACTCCAAGAATACTATCGGAACCGTCACCGAAGGGAATCCTATCGGAACGACCTGCGGATTTTACAATCCATCTAAAGTGTATCAGAAGCGAGGGAGCGAGGCACAGCCGGGCATGAGGTATTTTAAATTTCAGTTTAAAAGAGGGAGAGGGAGAGGGAGAGGGGTTCACGATTTCGCTACATGTATTGATATGGTTCAAGAAATTGACTGCGGTTTTAAACAGTGAGTCCGTTACTACCAGTCCGAGAAAATCCTGCTATTGTACCTCGTAATATCCGAAAAGGTAGTAAGATAGAATTCTTAGCATTTAAACCGCGATTAAGTAAGCGTGGCCTTTCTTTCACTGTTGAGAGATTAATATTTTGTGCTGCGCCTAATAAACCAGAAATTCAAGATGTGGAAGAACTAGTCGACTTAGAAAGATTAGGTGAGATATATAAACAAATAAATGCTGACAAAAATATTATAGTGGATTTTGATGACCTATCATAGAATAATTATTTTTCATTTTAAAAATTTTTAGGATAGTATATATCATAAAGATGGCCGTCGATTACATACAGCATTCAAGGGAGCAGTTTTACAAAAAAAATTTCCTGAAGTCAAGCGAGTCAAGGATATCGGGGAGCTGGTGGATATTGAAGGTATGGTCAAAGGGCCAAAGGGGCGGAACGAAAGATGTACTCTGTTTATACCGAAATGGAAGTCAAATTATCGGATCCGAAAAACTGGTAATACACAACCGCGTTCATTGTATGTTAAATTAAATGATACATACACAAAAGATGTAAGAGGATCGGATCGGATGTGGGGCAACAATTAATAGATCGCTACGATCGTATGCTTGATACAATTGAAAATGTTGAGGGTTCTGGTCTCGTTCTCGAGGAGATACTTAATTTGAAGTAATTCTAGTAGAAGTTTTACTCGGGGCTGGGGCTCCTACGGGAACGGAACGAGTCCAACTTCCCAGATGGTTAAAAAATAAGCATTGTGTGAGCGATCTGGTGCTACCTTCGGGCAGCAGAACTGTTTTCAATACGCCATCGTAGCAAGTTTAAAGTTGGCCGACCCGAGTTTCGTGAAAAGAAATGTGGTCAGGTAAGGAGAAAATGGAATACGTACGCCCCATTTATGGCTGACTACTGTTGGGAAGGTATTCCCTTTCCTACGCCCGCCGATCTGACTGTATTCAGGCGCTTCGAGCAGCAAAATCCAGGCATCAAACTTCAAGTATTTCAGATCTACGAAAATGATCCCGCTCCCCCGTCCGACATAACTGTGTTATATAGTGCCCCTGGCGGAGCCCCTGACGGAACCGTTCCGATAGGGGAAGGTGAAGCCCGTTCCGAAGGCGGAGCCCGTCCGAAGGCGGAGCCGTCGAAGGTGATAGGAATCAATAGCAAATATCTTACTGATAGTTGGCGAAGACGGCGGCCGTTCTCACTTCGTACCAATTACTGCGGAAAATCGCCTTCGTAATTCTCGTACTAATCGAAAGAATGAGCGCAGACGGAAGTGTATTTGTATGGTTTGTAAAAGAGGTTTTAAGTCAACAGAAGAATTAGAAAAACATCAGGTATACTGTGGAACAGACACTGCCCAGCCAGATTTTCCTAAGGAAGTGTGTCAATTTGAAGGACATCGGAAGAAGGTTCCTTCTCCCTACGTCGTCTATGCAGATACTGAGGCAATTATTGAGAAGGGGACCGGCCGACACATTCCAATTTGTCTTTCGTATGTTATGGTGGAACGGGGGTGGGGGGAGGATCGCGGACCTCTTCGGAACGAGGCCCGGGCCGACCCACTGTTTATGGTAAAAGAACATTCACAGGTCTCTCCTGTGTTACAGACTTTCTAAAGGATATGAAAGAACGGGCCGAGTATTATTCTAAATCGTATTATTGGAAAATAATACCGATGAGGGATCCTTCTAATTACCGGCGTGACGGATGTGATCCAGTCTGTATTGCATGTGGAGAGCCGGCAGGATACCGAGTAGTGAAGGAGGAGGCGACCTTCTATTGCGAAGGATGCCGGCCGTCGAGAACCATTCCTATCTACTTTCACAACCTCAAGGGATACGATGGTTCTTTTATTTTGAAAGAATTACATGAAATCGACGCCGGAGGGGGACCAGAGCCTAAAATCATAGCTAAGACGAGCAATGGAGGAATTATGGGTCTCTCGAAAACATTTATTTTTCACGCCTCAATTGTTGTTGCCGGAGGGAAGAGGGAGATAAAGAGACGTTTCTTTTCTATAAAGTTTATGGACAGTGCTCAGCTGATGATGGGGTCATTGGCGAAGTTGGCAAAAACTGTGCCGGACCACGGATGGACGGCAGAGTACCACTTACGTACCCGGACATTCAAAGGGCGAAAGGTTTCTTCCCCTACGAATATTTAGACTCGGTTGACAGATTAGAAGAGGGTGAGCTCCCGGAGAGGGGGGAATTTTATAGCGAATTGACGGAAGAGGGGATTCGGAGTCTGATTACGAACATGCATTAAGAGTATGGAGACGAAGTTGGATGTAAACGATTAAAGATTATATGGAATTCTATTGTGAGACTGACGTTCTACTTCTTGCAAATATATTTGAAAATTTCCGTGACACATGTTTAGAAGCATATAAGTTAGATCCAGCCCACTATATGTCGGCGCCCGGCTTGACATGGGATGCTATGTTACTTTACACAGGTAATAAATTTAAGCTCATTCAAGATGCTGAGCAGATGAATTTCGTACAACGGGGAATCCGAGGTGGTATCAGCCAGTGTAATATTCATTATTTACAGACAAATCATCCGGCCGTCGCCGGCGGAGCTGGCGGGAATTACGATCCAGAGAAGCCGGTGACCGAAATAAAATATCTCGATGCAAACAATCTCTACGGCTGGGCAATGAGTCAGGCAATGCCTACGGGCGGACTTCATTGGATGACGATGGAAGAGTGGGAGGAATGGGAAGAAGGGGGCCGAGGCGGAGCGGGGGCCCGAGACGGTGGAGTTGGCGGAGCGTGGGGACCTGGCGCCACCTTTCCACCAAGTTTTCTAGAAGTAGACTTAGAATACCCAGCCGAATTACATGAAGAACACAGCGATTTGCCATTAGCACCGCATCACTATGAATTTCCGAGGCAGGGCGGTCGACTGATTACAAGTGTGATGGATAGAGAGTCCTATGTCTTACACTACAAGTTGCTGGAATTCTATCTTCGGATGGGAATGAGATTGAAAAAGATTTATCGGGTGCTTGCTTTCGATGAAGCTCCATGTCTCGCGAAATATATGACTTTAACACTAAAATGAGGACAAAGGGGAGGACAGATTTCGAAAAGAATTTCTATAAGCTGATGAATAATGCAATGTTCGGTAAGACAATAGAAGATGTTCGAAAGTACAGAGACTTTAAATTTGTTTCGGACTGGAACGGTACGGATAGTGGCGTAAAAAGATTCAGAAGTATAATCCAAAGATGAAACATATAACTTTCATAACTTCCGAAGAGGATGGTGATTCCTGCGACAGTGCCCTACTGGAACTGAAAACGGATGAGCATAGATATGTAAAACAGTTTTCATCGGCGCCGCAGTACTGGAACTTTCTAAGCTGCTTATGTATGAGACGCATTACAATTACTTTCGGGTCAAGTTCCCTGGAATACGATTAGCCTACATGGATACTGATAGTTTTGTTTACAGTTTGCCGATACCGAACGCCTCCCCGGACGGCTCACGCGTCAGCACTTTCAATGATATAGTCCGAGAAGATGTGGAAAAAAGAATGGTGAGAAGTCTATATATGATACTAGTGGGATGAGCGGCCCCGCCCCCAACTTTCGAAGATTAATAAAAAAGTGATAGGTAAATTTAAAGATGAGTTGAATGGTGAACCTATTCTTGATTTTGTCGGCATACGCTCGAAAGTGTATGCTTTTCGAACTCCAACTTCGGAGACGAAAAAAAATAAAGGGTGAAAGATGAAAGATGTTTGTGTTAGAAAACATTTGAACTTTGAAGATTATAAAGATCTATTTGAAACTGGGAAGAAGCCCGAGCGGGCACAATTTGTACAGTTTGTACGGAAAAAGGCTGGAGAAATCCGTAGTGAAAAGCGTAGTAAAATTATGATGGCGCCAAATGATATCAAACGTGTGCAGTTATATAATCCAGACACGGGTGAATGGCTGGCAGAAACATGGCCGATAGGACGGACGACGGGTCATGGTTAATATTGTAAAGACATTAATCTACTATTTTCAACAGTGACCTGGGCATCACTGATAACATAAATGTGGGCAAATATATTATCATTGTGAGCGTCATCGCCACCCCACTCGGTATCTTTCTCAGAATTTCAAGTGAATTCCGTCCTTTGTGTTCATTACTTTAAACCATTTCCATGAAACTCAATATCTTTAAAACTACGCAGATCGATAAACAGACAGAATTTATTCTTAATAATCGAACTCATCTATATCAATTTCACACCAATCTTTATCTTCAGCAAAATACCGTCGCACCTCTCGCCAAAATTGTCTTGTATCATCTTCTGAGCGTACACTTTATTTGCAATGCCTTCGATCATTACAGACACAGATTCAATGGATGGGTTAAAGAAAAGTTCACTGTTCAGTTCTGATGATTCTGATTTTTAGTGAAGAGTATAGCGATACCTCTAATGCTACGTCGTGGTACATTTATATTTTCATTGATAACCGTGTCCGATTCTTTGAATGGGATTGTTCTAAAATAATGTATATGCTCGTAAAGGTAACTTTTTCCACCGTTGTAATAACCAGCAGTTGACCTCGCGAGATCGAGGTCAGAAATTGTTTCGTATTCCATTTGAATGTTTTTAATTTATAATTGGCTGTAACAACCTGATTACTGACAAGTAATTGGGGGGCGGGTGCTAACGTAATTTCCCATTCAATATGACTCCCTAACGCTTTTGGATATGCAACTCCATGACCTGTTATTAGGGGATGAGTAAGACGAATAGCATATTTTGTTCTATATGTGTTGAGAAGTAAATATCACCCACGACGGCGGCATCTGCATCTTTCGCAACACTTCTCAATTTTCTTAGATTTTCGTTCTGAATTCCGTACAGTGTCATGTTCGTTCTCTCCTTTTTATGTTTGAAGAGATCGCGATAACATTCAATAAGGTTATATTTATTCAAATCGGAAAGTGTCTGACCCTCAAATGTGAGTTTCATACGCTCCACCAAATTTTTTGCAACATTTTGTACTACTCGGTTATATTCATCTCCCATTACTTCGAGATCAAAAACCAGGTCGAAGGTATCTGGAACTAAGAGTACTCCGCTTTCTAACTTCGGACATCGTATGATAAGTGTCTGGCCTGGATCTGCCTCACTTGGATTATGAGCAATCACGTGATGAGTTCTTTCTGACTTTGTTCCATTCGGTATTCGGTTGGTGAAAGTCGTGATAATGTTCTATCGTACCCCATTTTTCGTGTAATGTATATAGTAGAAGAAAAAAAGAAATTACATGTTAAAAAGAAAATTAAGTTTCACTTTGTGTATATAATGACTTAGAAGAAAAAATCACATCTTTACATAAATATTTCCGTCTGACTGAAAGATAAATCGATTACCTGTGTCGCGAATCAATCGAAGAACCCAATATTCTTGGAGATGATGAGCCTCTGGTCATCCTCAGTATCCTGGAATACAGCTATGAATTCTAGTCGCTTAAAGAAGTTAGTCTTTTGACATTCCTTCACGAAAGCTAAAATGTTATGATATAGATTATCATCTTTGAGTCGGACACCTGGATTTGCTCGAAGTATATGTCGATTTACCCGCCGAAGTTTGCACCATTCCAATTCGACAGAGAAGAAAACCAAACAGGTCTTTATTTTTAGAAAGAAACTTTGCAATATTCTTTTCACCAAACATGCTGATTCCGTAGGGGTGTCATATATTAATACATAATTTTATTTATAATGACTAATGTTAATCCAGTTAAAAATATCCATAGCTGTTCTCCAACAAATCCGACAACCGATCCTGCTGTTTTTAATAGAAAACTGACGAGGGAGCCGATTAAACCTGGTATTGCAGCAGCACTTTTTGCGGCAAGGTTTTTAACCATTCGCCAAATTGCTTTACAATTTCTTTCGCTTTTGTATATACTTTGGGCGGACCTGAACCTCCTGCGTTTGCTCCTCCTCCCCCTGCTCCCCCTCCTCCCCCTCCTCTCTAGTCACAGCCAGGGCAATTGTTGATATTGTCATTCCAAGGGCAGTCAGTATTGCAGCGATTGTAATACCATTTCGTTTAAAATAACTCAGTCAGCTTCAGCCTGAGTGACAATTCTGGATCGGAAATTACATCACGAAGAGACCTAGTCGACGCCAGTCTTTCATGTGCCCCACTGATATATCATGTTGTACTTCAATTCGATCATTAATTTTAGCTAGTCTTGTTCTGAGTTCAGGTGTAAGTTCTGTCTGCTCTGACGTAATTTTATCTCTTTCATTGTAAAGCTCATTAAGACGCATATTTGCCATCTTTAATTCATCAACAAAAGCTCTGTAGTCAGGGTTTAGATTATTCCATTCATCGATTTTATTTTCTATAGTATGTATTTCATCGGCATTATCGCTAAAATTTACTCGTAAATCTGTTATTCTATCTCTGAGTCGTCCAATGTCGTAGGGTTTCAGTCTATCGGCCTGCCTGTTCATTAACATTTTCGCTTCATTATCAGTCAATTGTGTTACTAATTCTGTTGGATATTCTAATATATCTCTTTTAAATTCTGCAGCTCCCTTACCTTTTCTGAGGAGAACATTAAATACTTCTTGCCTTTATTATATGTCAGCCTGGCGTCTCGATAATACAGCTCTCCATCCCTAATACTAGCATTCGTACGCATTAATTCTCGTTTATGCGCATCAGTAATACTATTACTATCTAAGTATTGGTTAGCCATTATATCTGTAATTCGCTCCTCTCTGTCCAATCAACAACTCACCTGCGGGTCTGTCGCTTAATCTAGCCTGGAAAGTATCGTCTTCTGCAGGGGTATTATTGTCAATAAAAGATGTTTCAGCATCATCATCATCATTCAAATTTGCATCATTGAAATCCTGGAGTGGTATATCTTCTCCTCCTTCTGCCATATTGTCTTTCTATATTACTACAATTATTTTTTATCCCCCCTTACATATACAGTAAAATGCACATCTCAGTTGTTGAAAGCGTTGAACAATTGGCTGATTACATAGAAAGAACAAGTGCTGCATATCGACGAAGTTATAAATTAATGGGTCGAATTGATATGGCTCTTAATATTACTAAAGGAATTCTTGTAAGCTCTGCTGTAATAGCAGCAATTCCAACAGTTCCGGTACTGTTAGCCTTAACTCCTATACCAGGTGTTGTTATTGATGTGATACAAGGGAAAACTGGTGTAGCAAAGAGACGAGAGAAATATAAACATTATTATGTTCAATATAAACAGCTGCTTACACAATACAAGAAAAGGCGCAACCCTTCGGAACGAGGAGGCTCCGGAGTCAGAACTTATTCAGGACATATTTCATCAGGCGCTAGAAATTCAAAAACAAGAAGGATTTAGTCACCTCTGGAAAGATATTTAAGACATTATGGATTGAATGGATATGAAATTTAGTTCGCACCGATAGGAACTTCGTGTTCAACATCAGCTAGACTCCGCGACCGGCCGGCCGGACTGACAACGGGGTCCTTTATATAGGCTAGTTTGATGGTGATGACTCACACGGAATTTCCCGTACATGTATAAACATGCTCAGAAGGGAATTTCCCTGCTTAGTTCAGGACAATGCACTGCTGCGCATGCGTGAGTTCGTATATAGGTCAGGGTCATACTTTAGTTACATGGATGGTTAATTTTCCTTCGCTTCATGTAGATAAATGAATAAAATGGGTGTAAAAATTCTTACTTCATCCCAGTTGTCCACGCTTTCTTTACTACTCTCGGACAATGGACTACGACGTAAGTGCCGGGCATAAGTAATGAATATTTATTTTGAAATTGCTGTAAATGGCTCGCGCAGGTGCAGAAGAATTCGTACATTGAGATCCGCGTGTCAACAGAGTTGTATTTCTGCCCGGACAAAAATTGAAATTTTCGTTGTAAAATCACATGTTATTTAGTTGTAGGGCACGTAATGTTTCCGAATAATATGCGATTCTCTGTTATTTGACAGGCTATTCAACATGAGCCAGTGATCATTTCAATCAAAACTAACGGAAAAAATCGCAAGAAGATACAGCTAATGGAACTTTAAAGATGATGTGTCCTGTTGAAGATGGATTTTTGTACGTGACACTGATGATGGCATAGTGTATGTGTCGCCAGAGAGTTCCTTATTGTATAGTACTGGCGAGCAAAATGAGAATATTCGTGTTACAGCAGTAAATTGCAATGATGAAATGATTGGAAAAAATGGCAATTTTGATTTTTGTATTATTAGCAGGTGATTTTAATGCTCGTGCTGGGACCAGCCCTTGAAAGAGGTTTTCACACATCAAATGAAGTACCAAATGGTAAACTATTACACTTTACGTGCAAAACATTGTGTACTAATAAAAGTTGATAACAAAATTACCGGAATGTCTTTCCTTTTATATTGTACAGCAAAGATACTGTCGCGGCCAGGACAATAACTGAAAGCGTCTCATGTACGAGGACATAAACTTGATATCTGTGAATAACCTTAATATACACCAATTCAGTCGAACCTTACAAAAAGTCGATAGTGCGCGCACAGTACAGTGAAGGAATGTTTCTGCACCGGAATAAAAAGCATGGTGTTCTACAGGCTCAGTACGCCAAAAGGATTAGGTAGTTGGGATACAAACCAACCTTCGTGAGAATGGACGAATACACGTATTTCTATGCCGTTGCTAAAAGTATCACTGTTCTCTGGTGTAATCAGTCAAAAGAATTAAGACTTTTGTCACCTTTACTTGGACTGCACACACAAAGCTTTTTTTTTAACTTTAAATGAGAAAAATAATGGCGTTACTTTATAATATTGTTGGCTGTGGTGAATAGCATCCTTGGGGATACAAGTACAAAGGCAACTCTATTACTAATACTAGTTTTCTCATTGATGGTTTTCATCTGTGATGGGAAAAGTCTAAGTCTTGTGTTAAATCGGACAAAAAGATGGAATGCTATGTCGCAATACAAAATTCCCTTCGTGAAAATTTATTAAAGGACGGGTGCCTTGTAAAGTGTAATGATATGTGTGTTATGTCTTTGTTTTGTTCGCTTCTTTGTATTCTCTGTGCTTCTGATTTAAATAATTGGAATGAAAAAGGAACTATTGTTTAGTGATCAGTTTTTCCTACCGATAATATTATCAACTACGTAACGCTTCCTGTGAATTTGTCACGATCTCATTCAGTGCATCCCTTTGGATAGTTTGGATCATTGCTTCAGAGCTTTGTCGCAATAAGAGATTTATGTTCGCTTGCCGAGACCTGACAGCCTAATAACTTAATGAATCTTCAACGCCACTACATCAATGGCGTACAGCGTTCCTTCACGTTTACCGTTAAAATTTGTTGTGACTTCAGATACAAGAATAATAAAGCTATACGCCGCCGCGAAACAAAAGATGTTGCAATATATATATTAAAGCAAACTTAACTGCATACCTTACTGACGTGTTTATCCCAGGTGAAAGTATCATGTATTGAAAGACCTAGAAGCTTTTCTTGCTTAACACATTTAAGGTGTTAGACGTTACAAAAAAAAAATTGTACACATTGTCTGTTCGAATTTGTTTTTCTTTAAGCTTCCAAGGACGAGCACCTTGATCTTTTCTAAATTCAAACACATTAAATTTTACCAGCTAAAATGGATTTCATGTCACCATTCAGCTTATTTTCAAGTTCTTTGATATTGTGGCCCACCGCATTATTTGTGTGAACAGGCTTCATTCATAAACTATACGAAGAAGTCAATATAACGTGCGACATCGCGACGAATCCTGCATATCAATAAAAAAACTCAGAGGAATTATACCGGAATTCAAAAACCTTCGTACAGGACGAACTTTTGAAGGTGCACTATGCAATTGCAATTATAACCTGATTTAAAATCTCTCCTAATTTCGATCACGCTCGTTCGTCGTACGGCGCAGAGAGACCGCCATTTGTTTGTTTACACCGAGATCTGCCAAGTCAACAGACGTCACGCGCGCGACATGGCTGTAACGCCACGCGCTTACTACTTGCTCGGAAGTAGACCGTGCCGTGCAAACGGCAAAATATTTGCTAAAGCTAATCAAAAAAATACAAGAACTTTAATGGACAAGTCATTGACAATGACATAGTCCCCACTTGTAATAGGAGTATTAGTCTTGATGAGACAGGGAAATGTGGTCATGAAGAAGTATCACTGGAGTGTATATGTTGAGATCTATGGGCACATAGGTCTATGTCGTTGTTCCCAATTTGAAATACATGAGGCATGTCTAAGTTATGGTTCTAAATCGGGAAAAAAGATCAGACCTCTAGCTGTATTGGCCAGCCAAGAAATACATATGCGCATAATAAATGAGGTACAAGATGTGACATCTTAAGGTATAATATCCTATCAGAATTGGAGGGTATAGAACTTGTGGTTACTGAGTTATGCATATATATGTATAATCAAGGTCAAAGGTCATCAAGGTCACGTGACATTTTGAAAAAAAAATTGTATTGCTAATTAATCCCTATATGCCAAAAATCAGACCTCTAGCTCTATTCCCTTGGCCAGAATTAGATGTGTGCATAATTAATGAGGTAAAGCGTGTGTTGTCATAAGGTCTCCCATCCTACTAAATATGAAGGACATAGCACTTGTGGCTACGTATTAATCGACATAAACGTATATCTCAGGTCAAAGGTCATCGAGGTCACATGACATTTGGTCAAAAAATTTCTATCCTAGAGTTATCCCTATATACCAAAACTCAGACCTCTAGCTTGCTCAAAATTAGATATGCGCATAATTAATGAGGTACAATATGTGGCGTCATAAGCTGTCCCATCATACCATATATGAAGGGTGTAGCACTTGCAGTTACTGAGTTATGTACAAATATGTATATTTGAGGTCAAAGGTCACCAAGGTCACATTACACTTTGTCAAAAAAAAAAAAAAATTAGTGCTAAGTTATCCCTATATACCAAAAATCAGACCTCTAGCTCTCTTGGCTTGCTCAAAATTAGATATGCGCATAATTGATGAGGTACAATATGTGGCGTCATAAGTTATCCCTATATACCAAAAATCAGACATCCAGCTCTATGGGTTGCTCAGAATTAGATATACGCATAATTAATGAGGTACAGTATGAAGCATCATAAGGTGTCCCATCATACCATACATGAAGGTAGTAGCACTTGTGGTTACTGAGTTATGGACAATTATGTATATTTGAGGTCAATGGTCACCGAGGTCACATGACATTTGTAAAATAAATTGTATTGCTTAGTTATTCCTATATACCAAACATCAGACCTCTAGCTCTATTGGCACGCTCAAAATTTGATATGCGCATAATTAATGAGGTACAATATGTGGTGTCATAAGCTGTCCCATCATACCATACATGAAGGGTGTAGCACTTGTGGTTACCGAGTTATGGACATATATATATATATATATATATATATATATATATATATATATAATATATTATATATATATATATATATATATATATATATATATATTTGAGGTCAAAGTTCACCAAGGCCACGTGACATTTTGTCAAAATATCTTAGATATCTGCGTGAACGGATGGACTCACAGATGGACTCACGGACGGACATGACCCAATCTATAAGCCCCTGGACTTCATCCGTGGGACTCAAAACTGTGTCACTGCATCCTTTTTGCAATATAAATACGATGAGAAACTAAATTGTTATTTTTCTTGGCCTTATACATGGGAGTCTATGGACTGCCTTATACATGGGAGTCTATGGAGGTGAAAACTTAAACGTCCTCTAACTCGGCCAAATTTGATTTCATTGTGAAACAAATCAACGTGCATCTGTATTGGGAAGGGTACTATCCTTGTGCAAAGTTTGAAAGAAATTGACCTAGGCATGTCTGATATATCTGCGTGAATGGACGGACGGACAGACGCACGCACGCGCGCACGGACATGACCAAACCTATAAGTCCCCACGGACGGTGTCCGTGGGGACTAAAAAACCATCATGGTAAAAGAACAAAAGACAACGCTTTATGTCCTTAATTGGCGAACCGAAATATACTTGTTCACCAAAGCCCTGCAAATTTGAACGTCAGCAACATCGCTTTGTAGACGGAGAGAGGCAGCGATTTTGTTTGTTTTCATTGTCTACCATCAAATCTCAAATGTAGTTCGGGAACACTCCAATATCGATGACGTTTACCGTGCATATCTCGACGTTTACTTACCGTGAAATATCACGGCTGATACTTATTAGGATGAAGCGATATGGGCAAGGGATATATATTATTATATTATATCATGCTATCATGTGCCATTCTGATGGACGAGAGCTCAATCCATCGATGCTAAAATACTGTTTTAGCACTGACAGCAGTGCTAAAACGGCCCCTAAACCAGCATTTTCGAAAATTGCCCGGTCGGTGCATTTGAACGTACCTATCTAAACCATAGACCCTCGAGAAAGACCGAAACAGTCCATTTTGTTTCAAAGACCGAAGACCGAATTTTGATACACCGATAAAGTGTGGGTCTGTAACTCACCTCTTGGTGTAAATAAGTTGGGATCGATGATGAAAGACATCTCTGAAGCAGCACTTTTGGGGTATGATGCACACAAATATTAGGGCGACAGCGCACCGTTTACTTTGCGGGAGTCGAGACGTGATGTATCCTAGTATCTCTCTTTAAAATGGAGATAGTATTCGTTCATACACAAATAAATTGACACTTCCTCACAGTAACGGTATGTCAGATATTATTTACCAAAGTTTGGGCTATAACAGATTGGGATGTCCTAATGATGTAGACCAAGAAGTTCAAAATAACAATGGGATGACTTCTGGCGACTGCGACGATATTTGACATCAAATGCAACAAGCAGTGTCAGCGTCCAGCTCTCCCTGCATCGGGCAACACACTCAGAATCTGCACAACTGTTCATCACAGTTGCAGTCATCGCAAGTCTGGATTAGGCCAAAGTAATTAAATTCTTTGTTTTGCGTCCGCTCTAAATTGGAAAAGGTACGCGTCTGAGCGGCTGAAGAAACACACACAAGAAAATTAACACAGTGTAATTGATTGCAGCAAATAAAAAATTGTAACAAAATTTTACTTCAGAAAAGCTAAGCGGTCATGTCCATAATTTCCTATTCAAATACATTGTGTGTGATTTTCATGTAAACCTTAAAAACCTACGCGGATGGGACGCAAAACAAAGAATTTAATTACTTTGGCCCTATTTTGAAACTGCTTGTTTTCTGGTACAATTAACGTCCAAATTATCCATCACAAATAGATCCTGTAACTTCACAGTGACACCACTGAATGTCGCGACGGTATGCGGTACTGAATGAGACATATCTATTTTTAGTATGCCAAAAAAAGCCAGGACTATTGTTCTTATGTAAATTTACGAAAAAAAATGTTACTTTTTTTCTTTGATTTGAACTCTTTACCCATTTTCTGTGTGAGTGCAGCAGGTATTTTTGACAAGTATCGTTCGTGTTGCATGCGAATAAAATGCAATATCGATATGTGGACGTAATGAGTATTTATCGTAGGATACTGTGTGCCTGTACGGGATCCCAACTTATAAAAATGCTCCATCTCGGGCGCAGAATTTCCGACGTTCGATCTCTCAGACGTCCGTTTTCTGCATTTGGCGCTTAGAGTGATGAAAAATACCCAAGTCAGACAACAAATACACGCAAGTTGATATAATATAATAGCAATAACCCCCTTCACAGTCGGGTATATACTCGATTTGGTACAATTCGCTCACATAGCACTCGCCTGTCGGCTCGTGCTATATGTCGCGCATTGTACCAAAATCTCGTGTATACCCTCCTGCGGCGGGGGTTATTGCGTAAAAACTTGTAATACAAAATTTCCGCTTTCTGTCGAAAACAAAAATGCTTACACCTACTTATTGTGTTTTGGAATCATTAGTTAAACTTTGATATAGTGCGCCACCACAGGATCGAATGTACTCCGTAAATTAATGCGCAGGTATAAAAGAGTTCATAGAAAAGGCTAGGAGTACCTGGTACAACAAGTCAAACAACAAAAAGTGCGTTTCCTCGTCATTGTTCAGTCACGAAACTGCGTTGTCAGCTCTTATCCGTCAGGTTGTGTACCTAGGTTGCGTTAATTGGCTTCCATTGCAGGCGAACACCAGAATGATCCATATTATGTGACTGGGATCGTTCTTGCATTCGTTCTTTATTGCATCGTTTAACCAGTCCGAAACCAACGTTGATCACGAACACTGACGTTTCAGTTCCCACTTACTAGTAGAGGACTGACAAAAGTAATCCTGAACGATCTACTGTTCACCAAGGTCTGGATGAATATCCTTTGACAGATCAACAGTGATTGTCTTCCATATTCTGATTGTTCAGAGGTGTAGGACTTAACCCTTCTCGATACCAGTACACGGAGCGTTAAGTCATTGTTGGCGTTGCTAGAAAGTTCAGACCTTCAACTATGAAATCAGGACATGCCTTCTGTTTCTGTATAAAATTAAAATTATTACGAAAAATAAAACCAATTGCTAAGTAAGGGATAAAACACAAACTGTAAAAGCATACAGACTACTTATCTCAGCTGGGACGGCAAAGCTCCAGTCCTAGAGTTGTAACAGTCAGTCGGATGAATGAACAGTCCTTTGGCTTGCAGGCTTGAAGTTGCACAAAGTCCATGGTATAAATCAAGCGTTGGCAGTAAAGGTCTTGAAAAGTCTTGAAATTAATACTGCTGGAGTTTACAAAGACTTGAAGTAACATGCAAGAGACACGATCCCAAAAATCCGACTGCAAGCCTGCTGTCCCAGTATTTATAGTCATGTGGCTGTATAAGAGCATGTAGGTATAAATACTGGGACAGCGTTAGCCTTACAGAAATATTGACGTTACGTTTATGTTCTCTTTACAGTTACAACATTTCGTCCAAGAACACAAAATCTTAGTTTTCATGCGGAACAAATAAAGAATGACCAAATTTCTTAAATATTCTGTTAAAAACATAGTTTTCACTTTTTGTCCCTTTCCTGCTTTAAAAATTAAAACTACCGTGACCCTGTTTACTCCTAAAACTATAAAATGATTATGTCTTTGGTCATAAAAAGGGTCGTTATCAATAATTACCGTAAACTTTAGGAAATGCTTTTTTTTTTCAGAGTGCCACGATGATAATTATGGCTTAGACTGTTCGCAAAGCTGTTTATGTGAAAATGGAGGAATTTGTAATAAAATAGACGGGTCATGTCAATGCCCTCCTTCACACTTTGGTGCAGTCTGCGAATTTCCATGTCCATGTAAAAATGGCGGTTCATGTAACAACGTCGAAGGAGTGTTCCCTTCTTGCACGTGCAAAGAGGGTTACTATGGTAACATCTGTGAAAACAAGTGTCTGTGTCCCGATGGCGTTGTCTGTAATCCTGTCTCTGGATGTCAGTGTGAAAGTGGAACGTGGGGCGTGAACTGCTTGGGAGTGTGTAAATGCCCGTCTAACAAGGTCTGTAACACTGCTGATGGCTCATGTGAATGCCATCCTCGTTTTTATGGAGACGATTGTCAACATCAATGCAATTGTTTCAACGGAGGAGAATGTGGTAAAAAAGACCCAAATATTTGCGAATGTCCGATTACCTGGCAAGGAAAATATTGTACTGATTGTAACATTTATATACACGTTTTTAAACTCGATGGCAAGAGACACGAACTTTGTGAAGACACATGCCTACATTGTTACAATGGAAATGATTGTAGGCCTGAGGAGAAAACATGTAACTGCACCGCTGGTTGGCATGGTGATCGATGTGATCAGCCATGTGAGAATGATCACTATGGACACAAATGCCGTAAGGTTTGTCAATGCGAAACTTTTAAACAGTGTAATCATGTGACAGGAGAATGTACATGTCCCTTAGGCTTCATAGGCCCATCGTGTAACCGAACATGTCCAGAGAACTGTTTAGAATGCAAAACTGACACTGGTGAATGTGCATCATGTTTGGCAGGATGGACAGGCGCAAACTGTGAGCTGCCACAGCAGGATTATGAAATAAATTGTACTGATGCGAATGGAACATGTATCTGTTCAGAAAGGTAAGTCAGTACCAATCAGTTATAATAAACCACACAAAAGTAGTATGGGACCTTCTCTGTATTGCTTTTCCAGATTTTTCCAAAATTATCTCTATTTCGTGGCATTTGGTTAAATAAAAATCAAGCTGTGACCTAATTGTTTGCTCTTCTATTAACATAATTGGTAGGTCGTCACAGTCATGGTCAAACTATATCATGGGGAAATCAGGCATGCCTTTGAACAGAAGACCATTTGTAGTGTCAGCCCTTACAAAAGTGACATCACAGACCAGTGCTGTAAGCAGTTTTGTTTTAAGAAAAACATATGACTGGCATAAGGCACTCGCAGTATCCATATGGGGAACTTATGCATGAATTTGTCTCTACCAAATGTTGCATCGAAGACAAACTTACTTGTGAGATTCAAAAAGATTTGATCCAAAATAGACAAGCTCTTAACGTTGTCTTTAGCTTGTATTATGTTGAGGTCAACTGCATGTATATTATGGTACGAATACATTTGAAGTTAGCCTGACTAATTTTGCGATACTGACCGTGTCGTATCAAACTAAAGAGAGGCCTTTAGTGAGATGGTACATTGTTGAAGTACCTTTTCAAATACCGGATCAACTGATCGATCCAAAAGTGTTGCTGTATTTTGTTAAATATGCAAAATAATAATTTTCTGTCGTTTTGACCTTACTTGACGCATTTTTAGTATAGAACGATGAAGAACATGTGTACAGTGCCTTTGTTATTCACAACGTGAGAAGTATGCATTGAGGAGTATAAAACCGTCTCTAACAGCTATAGCCTACCGATGCTGTAAAGAAACTAGCCGAATAATAATATTAGGATAAGCTGAGTCAAGGAACGAGCTTAAATTTTATATTGAAAATACACGGACTTGACCAAAGTCACAAATAGTTCTAAAGTGGTTAAGAGACTTGGTTCTATTATGACAATCCAGCGTGGTACTGAGCAACAAACTGGATGCTCATGAAAAGTGACAGTTTCAGTACGGAACAAAGTATCAATGTGTGAAAAATGTTTTTGTAGAATTTTTCCAAATTTTCATTGATTTTTTTTCATTAAAATGAACAAAAACTTAAGATATTTATCCCGACCTGATTTGGCTGACGCTGTACTGATAGTGACAGACAGACTCACAACTACCATAGAAATAGCACACGAGGGTCGTAATAAGGATCTAGGGAACTCGACAAGTAATACAAGATTACTGTGTAGTGACCGTACTCTTAGCTATTATTATTGTTATTATTATTATTATTTATTTCAGATATAATAATCCATATACAAAAACAGAAAAATAAAAAGTAAATGACAGAAAAGGAGTTAAAAAATCCAATTACACCAGTTTTTCCATAATTTACTATGTGTGAAAATGGAAAAATTCAGAACTGCTGAAATAAGGGGGTTATTAGAGATATGCAATCTACTGAGAAAACCCATTGACTTTTTTCTAAGAGTATTGAGCATTCGTTGCCATAATGACCACAAGCGTTTACTAACATTTGCTGCCCGTAAGAACCGGTGGAAAAAATAACAAGGTTATCTGCGTATATCAGATGATTGATCTTAAAGTCACCAATGAGACAACCATACGGTAGAAAAGCAAGTGATTTGATAAGATTATCTAAATAAAAAGTGAAGAGTATCGGCGATGTAATGCCTCCCTGTTTAACCCCGTTCATTGAATGGAATGGATCAGAAAGGCACCCATTCAATCTGATAACAAAGTCCTGATATCTATAAAGGTATGACATTACTCTATAAGATATGGGTGTACGCCTCTAGTTAAAAGTTTTTCAAATAAAATGTCATGTCTAACGTAATCAAAGGCCTTAAAGGCGTCCATGAAAGTAACAAACACAGGGGTATTATGTTTTTTTTATAATAGTTGAGAGTCTCTTTCAAGATAAAAATTGACATGTCTGTACTATGATTAGGCTTGAAGCCGAACTGATTATCGGTGGTTACGAGAGAATCCGTACAGCGGTGCAACCAAACTGTTTCAAGAATTTTAGATAAAGTTGTCGCAACAGCAATGGGTCGATAATTTGACTTATCACAAATGTCACCTCCCCTGTCTTTAGGAATCGGAACCAAAAACAGTGGTCATGAGATGTTTCGGAACAATACCATGAATAAACATGGAAGAGAAGCAAAGTGCTAATAAGATGCAAATCTTTGGAGATGCATACTTCAGGTGTTCCGCTGTAACTCCATCCATACCAGAGGAGGCACCTGTTTTAAGATCACTAATTAAGTCAGAAATTTCACTGTGATGCACAATCATGTCTTCAGAGAACTGAATATTGGGAAAAGCAGGTGTACAATCTGTACCAGTATTTGTCAGAATAGTCTCGTAGTGGTGCTTCCACATTTTTACAACCTCATTATCACCATGACAACCATCAACAGATGACGGTACAGGTGGTTTACCTTTACGTTTGGCTATTTCTTTCCAGTAGGCTGTTGAGTTGTTGTCTAAACTTTGAGCTAAGGCATTTGCACGAAGCTCATTCTCCATTCGTTTGCAATATGCTAGCTGCCGTTTAAAATGTGCTCTTGATTTGCGCATCAAGTCGAAAAAGGGACCATATTTAGGGGAGCCATTATCCTTCCATAAAATAAAATCTGTACGAGCTTTATATTGCCGATAATTAAATTGTGATCAGGCGTTGAATATGTACTATCAGATACCTCATGATAAATAATTTGTATTCAATATGTACTCAGTTATCGCAATTAAAACCCCATACTTGGCTATAGCAGTCATCAACATGGCCGTACAATATACCATCTGTCAACTGGCTGACTGGTCACCTGGCTTAGTGGTTTGTATGCAGTGGTACCCATTGATCACGCCACAGGTGCTCGCAGCATTGCCTTGATAGTTGTCGAACGCCAAGAAACTGTAGACCTCGGAGGCACCTAAACGAAAAGCTACTACTCCAAGTTAGGTTAGGCCTTTTACCTCACACGCAGGACCTTTGGCCCTCCATCGACTGTCCAGGAAATGCTGCAAGCTCTTCTGATTCAAATAGCAATTTACTGGACAGTCTACCAAGATATGCTACAATGTCGTGACCATCAACATCAACGCAATAGCGGACTGAAGTTTATTCTGACTCGATTTTAGGATGTATTTAAATATAGGCTCGGGACAAGTGTACACTGTCAGATTATCCAGTCTACATTCCTCATCGTGACGTGACAGCTGAAGATGGCTGGAAATGAGATGCGCTCGTAACCCAAGGAAAATCCTCGATGATCGAACTGAAGATGCTGGCTCCTTTTCATGTTTTCTCTAAAATGACACAATACCATTATTACAAAACGGTTAAAAAGATTCATTTAGTATGATACTGTTATAATTTGGGTAACAAAAAGAAGTAAGACAGGGAATCATATTGAATAAAAAAATCAAATTATGGCGACACCGAACCTTTAAAGGAAATAGTGGACAATAGCTGCGGTAAAGTTGTTACAACTTTTACAAAAATGTTCTTGTGAAGCGACTAAACCATTAAGAACACAATTGGAACTATTTTGTGATTATAAGATCTGAGCATTTTGTTGTAATCTATTTAAAAATCACGAATCTAACAGTGTTTTTGTGTGAAGACGAGGGCAAATTTTATAAAGTATTGATAATTGCACAATCATCAAATACACCTATAACAAATTTTAAATTTTTGTCTAGCTTTTCGCACTCTCAGGAAATGAGAACCCATTAAATGTAACTGATTTGTCAATTTTGTTTAGGTTTAAGTGAAAATACAAATTTCCTTTCCAAGGCTGATTTGTAGGCATTTGCTTTTCTCACCGAACGATGCATGATAAAATTTTAAATTTTCGATGGTAAAATGGCCTTCTACCTCTACCCAAATCAGTTCTGCTGTAGTGTATGTTTTTTGGTGATCTCTCTTTGAAATGATTTGGTAGATGTTAAGAAAATGACTTGTACATTAATTTATTTCATATACAGGAAATGAGACCTGGTAAATTTGATAAAACTACCCTTTTCTTGTGCTTGTGCTAATTAATGCTGGAAAATTTTAAAAATCACTGAACTATTTCAGCCCTTCTATTAAAAATGAACTCTTTTTGGTAGATTCAAAGAAATGTAATCAATATCATCTGTCTGTTGAAACCTTAAAATATTAACGGCAAAAACCAACAGTTTTTGTCTGGAATCTTTAGGGACTGTGCAGAGATGTCTTTGCAGCTTTCAGGGACCACTCCGAGGAGACCCTAAATCTTTTAGAGACCACACTGACATGACCTTGAAACTTTCAGGGACCACCCAGATGAGTCCTTGAAACTTTTAGGGACCACCCAGATGTGACCCTGAATCTTTCAAGGACTATCCTAATGTGACATTGAAACTTTCAGGGACCACCCAGATGAGTCCTTAAAACTTTCAGGGACCACCCAGATGAGTCCTTGAAACTTTCAGGGACCACCCAGATGTGACCCTGAATCGTTCAAGGACTATCCTGGTGTGACCTTGAAACTTTCAGGGACCATCCGGATGAGTCCTTGAAACTTTCAGGGACCACCCAGATGAGTCCTTGAAACTTTCAGGGACCACCCAGATGAGTCCTTGAAACTTTCAGGGACCACCCTGATGAGTCCTTGAAACTTTCAGGGACCACCCGGATGAGTCCTTGAAACTTTCAGGGACCACCCAGATGAGTCCTTGAAACTTTCAGGGACCACCCAGATGTGACCCTGAATCGTTCAAGGACTATCCTGGTGTGACCTTCGCTCGTCAGCTTGTGCATTCACAAGCATTACTTGGTAAAGCTGACAGGCAGACGAATCACTGAAAAGATTTGGTCCAACTTCCTGCACATACAGCGTCAATATTCATGACGGTCGAAGTTAAGATTATGTAATGGCTTAACACAGCGTCCTCATCGCTCCCATGTGTGACTGGTCGGCCGGCTCCAAAACACGTCTTTGCTATTTATCACGCGACGAGATCTACAAGGCATGTTCTTCCGGCATAAATGTGATAAACTGGGCAGTGGCTGAACCTTCAGTCGACTTAGACGAGCAAGCCTTGACGATTAATGGTAATTTACTCGCTGGTTGAAGTATGCTGTTACTGGCCGACGCGCCGCTGGTCTGAACAGTAAACAATTAATTATTCGCAAACAATCAGTTCATAATGGCACATTCCATTTTAACCTACAGGGGCATCTAGGATTGTGCGATTGTGTAAGGTCCCGGGTAAGGTACATGTTGCTCTTTTATGCTGTAAAGTTTCCCCACCATTTAAACTACTGTGGTTGTATGTTACAGTCTTCGTGATTAAGTTGGAGATATAGTCAATGATACTTTTCTTATTAAGCGACACACTGAATCGTACACCAACTAATATGGTCCTTGCTAATTTACATAGTAAAGGTCACGGGTCACATTGTTGTGAGGCTCTGTATTGTTTCAAGTCGAGTGTATTAAACAGCGTGATGTTCGAATGGATTTTGACTACTGCGCTAATTCCGAGCGGAAAGGTTGCCGATTCTGAATGTAGGACGTCCATTACCCCAATTATTTAATGACAGGACTACATGGAAAGCAACGGAATACTGGATATCTTCGACGAATTTGATGTCTGTTACCACGGTCCTTTGTGGAGTGACACTGACAGTGCTGTTCCCGATCTCGATAATGATGTCAGCGACTGTGATTGTAGCGTGAACATGACCAAGACTATGAGTCCTTGAAACTTTCAGAGACCACCTGAGGTGTCCCCGAATCTTTCAAGGACCATCCTAATGTGACCTTGAATCTTTCAAAAACCGCCATTGCAAGACGAGTCTTTGAAACATTCAAGGACCACCCTGATGTGTCCCTGGATCTTTTAGAGACCACTCTGATGTGACCTTGAAACTTCCAGGGACCACCCGGATGAGTCCTTGACATTAGGGGAAGGCTCCATTAACTTTGATGGTACCTGAAACCCGAGTTGCTGCCTGCCAACTCGGGTGACAAACAGAAGACTTTTAATCCCAAGGTGTTAATTTTCCATTGTTGCGATTATCTTATCGAGCTGGTGCTATGATAGGAACGTCAGGGCTGTAACGACTCACTCAGTACCACGGGCACACACATATGCTTGCACATGGAACTATGTTGACAGGAAAAAGTGAACTGCCCTTTTTCGATGGAAGTAATCTAGTTTATTCTTTAATTTAGGCTCTAAACTAAGTTTTAGAAATATGGTGAAACAAAATATCGTTCTTCGTTCACTTTCATTCAAGTTTCCTATTTTCGGACGCTTCACTTCAGTAACGCGCATTGATCATATATGCAAATGTGATCAGAACAGCATGGAACGTTCTTTCCACGAGATTTTTCTTGCACTTGCAAACAACGTAATGACTGAGCATGAAGGTAGTAGCTACCTCCATGGACTGAGTAAGGACTCCAAGAGCTGCGCGTATCCTGTTACATTACATCTCCTATAGAGCGAATTTAAGTCAATGAATTGCTAGCCGGATCCGTCTTTAAACAGTATGGCCACTCATACATATTATAAGAAAGGAGATATAGTAGAGGCAGTTAACGAGGCCGGTCGGCGGACGGCACAATTTTCAGTGATTTAATTCACGTTATTAATTTCACAATAAAACGAATTCGCGAGCTTACCATTGATTTTTGGTGATGTTGAATATAATTGAAAAAGAGAGCTAAATTCCAGTGTTCATGTTTGATAAAATTCCAAATTGACGACACCCAACGTCAACCTGTACGACACCGTATGTGTACAACACAACCTGCAGTCGACTAGTCGATTGTGACACAGTAAGCTTACAAATAATGCAATATCGGTCGACCCACGTCACAGTCCCTCTATCCATGCATTTCTGCAGTTGTCTTTCCTATTCTGCTCAGTTAACAGACATGATTTCACAGAATATTACACAGAAAACATATTTAGATCATATTTGGAGGCACTGAATATTAGCATTGCAAGAGAAAGCGACGACAAATTTTCCGGTGTGATTCCAGCCGTTGCTTGTGCTACGTCAACCATGGATGTGAAAAATAGACATCCATGCGTCAACACACTCGCAGCGATCAACCCCAGAAATTATCGCACACTATCATCATTTACGATGGGAGAAGGATCACGAAAAACAAACACCGGTTTCAGGATATGATAATTTCTGTCTTCGTGTCGTAGATAGACGCAGAGAACACTTAAGAGAGCCAAAAACAGCGAAAATTCGAGAATAGCGTACACACAATCGGGGACTGAGGCATGCAGGACAAACCCAAGCTACGCATTATCACGTGACTGCCCTCGTATCGCGGTTTGGCTGTGCGATCCAGGTGATTGACACCTTTTACAATAGGCGTTTCCAGACCGGTGGATAGAGGGACTGTGGTCGACCTGAAAGTTTGATCGACGTAGCGTTTCAAAAGTACGAAAAATGAGACCAAGTAATTGTTTGTTTATTTAGATTTGATCTAAAACCTCCGGCAACCAACAGACAAAGTCCTACTCTTATGCAGAAAATCAAAGTTTTCAAGCGTAGACTCCCGCGCAGACTTTCCCTTCGCTTAACCATGGCCCCTCCACAAAACGCGATGTAGATCTATGATCGACTATGGATGGATTGACGTGGCGTTTCGAAAGTATGACAAATGAGACTCAGTAACTTTTGGTCGCTTTACATTGATCAAAAAACTACCCATCAGACAAGGCCCTACTCTTACGTAGAAAACAAAAGCTCTGAAGCGTCGACTTTCTCTTCCGCGTTTGAGACTTTTTCTCTTTCGCCTTTGAGAGAAACAAACGTCGGCTTTATTCGGAAATGGCCGGCTATTGGTGGGCGTAACGTCAGTCCAATGGTAAGCTGCACCCGATGTGAACGTCGGAATAATTCGGGCTGTAGTCGGGAAAGCAAGGATGACCTCGAGAACGATTCCCGTACAGTACACGTTCGCAGATCGCGGTACTACAGGCTGATACTAGATAGCGACAAGCTAATTAAGTTCACCGCGTAAATTGCTAGATTACATATAGCCACATAGGCACTTCTGAAATGTTATCTCCGGCTTGCAAGACAACAAATATCAAAATATTATTATCAAAACCAGAATTTCGGGGCTAGAGAGCGAAACATTGCTGAGAAGTAGCCGGCCAAAATACGGAAGTAGCCGGTCAATTTGGCCGGCATCCGGCTAAAAATGAACACGCGGATTCAAACAGAGAGGCTTGTTGCGATGGACAAGTAGCCTTTGGCTTTTGACCAGAAAAATAAGTGAGTGTTCATTGATAATTCAAAGACTGGATCCGTTGACACCAAAGTTTGCTCGTGACTTTCATTACATTGCATGCACCTTTCCGCAATGTGAGTCTGAACTGAAATTGAAAGAGTACGTTTTAGTAAAAGTCCTGTTTTGTTGTGCTGAAGTCCTGTTTTGTTGTGCTGATTTCGCTACCGTACTTTCTCATACAAAAAAAGCTTTTCGAATGCAAAATCAGCGTACGTTAATTAACTACTAGTATTGTTTAAACAGCATTTTATTTGAAAGGGATTTTATAGTACCATCGTTTTTGTAAACTCTTCATGCAATTTTATGAACTAAATGATGACCTCAAAGTAACAGCAAGTGCTGGACGGCACTTTTAACGCTGGTCGGAAATCATGAGTGCCGGACAAGAGCCGTCACGGCATGGGCCATGCTAAAGTAGTTCCGGCAGTGCTAATGTTTTGTTTACACTAAAAGATAATCTGTTCGCATATGTTGACATGGAGATTAATCCTCTGATAACAACTCGGGTTACTCGGGTACGTACAAGTTAATGGAGCGTTCCCCTCATGAAACTTTCAGGGACCAACCTGAGGTGCCCCTGAATTTTTCAAGGACTATCCTAATGTGACCTTGAAACGTTCAGGGACCACCCAGATGAGTCCTTGAAACTTTTGGGGACCACCCTGATGTGTCCCTTAATCTTTTTAAGGGACCACTTAGATATGACCCCTAAACATTTTTAAGGTCTGGCCTAGAGGCACTTTGAAATAGTAAAGAACCAATCAGATATGATCCCGAAACCTTCAAATGCATCCAGGTCCTCTAAACAATACAGCAATCATCAAGTTTTGACCTTTAATCTTGACATTTTCAAGAATGTGTATCAATGAGATGAATTATCCTTAAAAAATTGTCAAAAAGGATAAATTTACAATTTTTGAAAAGCAGATGGCTTTAAATACTACAATTTTTTAATACTACTTTAACATTTAATTCAATAATTACAGTTTTGATGTTTTCATTAGAAAAATTGATAATTACTAAATGCTTTGAGTAAACCCTCTCTTAGAGAGCACATTCTGTGACTTTTACTGTTCATCTTATAATCACAAAATAGTTCCAATTGTGTTTAAGTTAGAAGAGAACTCTTTTACCTCCCTTGACTAACGTACGCGTGACCGAAAAAATAAAACGACGCAGGTCACAACTTTTGTTTATATTCTGTCATGGTATCAACAGAAGCGCGATGGTCACCTATAAGCACTACGGCCGGTATGAGTCAAGAGTGCTCGGCTATGACTACACTGTAGCCATATTATTTATAGCCCTTCCACGCAGAGCAGACGAACTGCAGTAGCCAAGCCCTTCTTTTATTGTGCATGTAGTCTTTGGTTCTGGCAAAATTTGAAGCCACCTAAGTCCTTGTAAATATATCGGCCAGACTATAAAATAATTAATATAATCTACTCCCTGCAAATATTTTTAACCAAAACCTTTGGGGTCATATTCCTTATGTTGCTGTGACTGAAGATCTTGTGAAGTTTGACTTGTTTGGGAAATATTTCTCAAGAAGTTGAAGAAATTTCTTGCCAATGTTACTTTCTACGTTGCCAATGTTAATTTTTAGTTGATTGATTGTTCTTGACATATTATATTTGGTCAGTGTAACCACTGGACTTCAACGCTACGTCCTGGTGACACTTGTATTTATCTAAGATGCCATTATCAGTGGATACTGTTGAGATGCGTTTGCTTATTGCATGAGGGGGTAATTTATCATAGTTGAAAATTGGAACACATGCTTATTGACGGCCTTTGATTGACTTGCCAATGAAAAACGTGTGAAATGTGTGAATCGTAACTATAATTTGAAATGGGGATTGATTCCTTTTGGTATATTCATAGATGTTTGGAAAAATGCACAAGTGAATCCTGTGATCCGTATGTGGCACATACTACAGGTATGGATAGACAGTTTATATGCCACTGGGCAAAATGCTTGATATACAACAATATATACACATATACTGTTTCTGTACATGTGTCAAATACTTCAAGTATACACGTACGTATACCAATAAAATGCATTAGGACAGTGTGCACTTCGTGTGCAAAGATCTGCATAACGTATACTCTTAATCTACAAAGTTATACGCTACGCCTATCAAAGTTTTGAAATGTTCCATATACAAAGATAAACGTTAAGTATACAATTAATATTTTGTTCCATATACGTGAATATACGTAAATGTACCGAACGCATATCAAGCATTTTGTCCTGTGCTAGTTTTTCCCAACACGAAAAAGTGTTGTTATCTTTGGCAATATGTACAGAAAATTAGGGGAGCAATTATTAACAGTAAGGAAGTAAGCCATTATTCACAGGATATTTTAAACTTTCAATCAAATTTTGCGTTTCTTAATTTTTGAAGTCATTCTCTCTCCTACGCAATTCAATAAAATTACAGTGACTATACAAAGTTTGTGTATATTATACCTATATTTGTGACTAAAAGAGGCCACTTAAATCTTAAGGGGAAAAACTAAATGAATCCAGAAAAAACATTTTCGAGTTTTTTCTTTACAAGAAATACTAATTTTAGTAGTCTTTGAAACAAGTACTGATTAAGGAAGTGTGATAACATTAAAATCAGTATCGTAATCCTTTCTCTGCCAAGTTGAATGAGTAAAATAATGTCAATTTGAGAAAATATAACAATATTTTAACGTTTTCTTACTCGAGTGCTTCTTCTTGTGTTTTTATCAACATTTCTGTAAAAAATGTTAGCGGACGGTGAAGGCAAGCCTGCATTTACAGTAGTTCTACTGTTGATGTGTATTTTCGCATTCTTTGCTGTCATTCTGGCTGCGTTCAAATACACTCGACATCAGCTGAACAAAGTGCAATCTTGGTAAGTTAATATACATAGTTGTGTTTATTAGTGAAGTTAAACTAATTATGCATTTGTCATTTGTGATCCGCCTAATCACTTGAAATAATGTACTACGAAATGTTGGCGAATATCTGTAGTTAATACACTATATGTTTAAAATATTGAGATTTTAATGTATGTATTATACATTATAACTCTAACAAGCTTGTGTCCCCGACTATGGGCCCGGTCCATGATGGAAGTTATAGACAAAGTAGTACGTATTTTGCACAATGCATAGAAAATTATTGTTATATTAAAAACCTCATAACATCACTCAATAACATAGCCTATTGCATAAGGATTGACATGCGAGATATCATTTTGCGGCTATGTTATGCAGCAAAGATTGTCATCGAGTGGATGAATGGGTCATCTCAAATCTGGCTATATGCCATTTGAAATATTATCTTCACAACTTTAAGCATTCACACAGGTGTTCTTTCCTCTTCGACGTTATTGAATGAGACACTCAAATATTGCCTTGGACTAATTTATGTCTTATAAATATTCATTATATGTGTAGTGATATCACTTGATGATTCGGCTTCGAATATTTTACTGAAATGACATTCTGTGCATTAATGGTCTTGCTACTCACAACAGAAAATGAATCACATTATTCCGAGTCCTATTCAGCTACTTGTGCATTTTTCCACCTTGTAAATATGTAAATTGTCTGTCTGTATTCCTCCCTTCCCTCTCCGTCTTCTTCTCTGCCTCTGATTGTCTGTCTGTCTGTCTATCTGTCTCTGTCCCTCTGTCTCTGTGTGTGTCTGTCTATCTGTCTCTGTCCCTTTGTCTCTGTCTCTGTCTGTCTGTCTGTCTGTCTGTGTCTGTCTGTCTCTCTCTCTCTCTCTCTCTCTCTCTCTCTCTCTGTCTCTGTCTCTCTCTCTCTCTCTCTCTCTCTCTCTCTCTCTCTCTCTCTCTCTCTCTCTCTCTCTCTCTCTCTCTCTCTCTCTCTCTCTCTCATGTTTAGGAATAACCAGCAGGGCCCAGATTATGCAGCCATAGACTTCGCTCAGATAAGCCAGACGGAAAACAGTAAGTCAATAATGATCTATTTTAATAGATGTGGAAATTTTATCTTAATGTGCTCTATTATCCATGGCATCATATGCACTTTTAAGAAGATTTTAGATTTGAAGTGGTTTTCTAGGCTTCACAAATCCGCAATCGTTCATGTGGGGATGAAAAGAAACTGGTCCGTGGTTAGTGACAGTCTTCCTACTATCTGCTTTATGAATTAAAATAATGTTTGCTGATTCGAGACATGAAGGAGAGGCTGATAAAAAATTGTTGAAAAAACTTTATAAAGAGGAATGCTAAACATGTGGCACCTCGATACGATGTGACTTTTCTGACATGGGAACATGATAGTCGACAATGAACCTTGTTCAGCTCTATCTTTATCATTGGCATGACATTCATGGAAAACGAGGCACATCAGGATAAGGATCGTTCAATAGCCTTGTAACATAATTCAGTGAAAACTAAATAGAAGTATATGTAAAAAAGCCCTGACTTATCAAATGGATCAGAGGCAGAAATATTATAAAACTTGATGATTGGTTTTGAGGAATAGACCTCTTATCTTGCCCTTACCAGCAATCAAAATCGCTGTTCATTTACCAAAATGCCATCAGCCGTATTTTTTATGTAGGATTTTTTATTTTTCTTTAGCCAAGTTCTTGAAAGAAACCCCGTTTAGTCAAGCTGTTCATAACTGTTATAGCGTCTTCTTTATGAAGCAATGCTGCTTTATTTTCCTTTAACACTGTAGTTAATTCCATGTCATACCAACCAGGAAATTCCTGTTCCAGTCTGTAAGATGAAATGAAATCCTTAATCGCTGTATAAGTCATGTCATGAAATAACTCAATAGAATCATCATGCCTACTATCTAGAATGCACCTTAATGATAGTTCAATCGTCCTATTCAGTATCAAAATCAGCTATTCTAAGGTTATAGATTACTCTATTCTGCCGATAGCACTCTTTTTAATGAATATGTATGAACATGAAACGTGATTGAGGTCTGAATAAAATGTCCAAGCCAGTTCTGACATTATGGATTCAAGTGGAAAACAAAACCAATTATAAAAATGATTGTTACCATTAGGGTAGTAATTACATACTAGAAATAACCATAATATATTTATACCTTATTATTTTGAAGGTTCAATTACACCCAGTAATGAACACGATGATGATAAAGACTCATCGGACTATGAATGGCCTGGCGATAGCATCAGAAGATCATACCAATCGCTAAAAGGCTTCAGTAGAGATGAATATCAAAGCCCTACCAAAAGAGAAGATTGTAGGCCAGATGGACTAGTTGGCATGGACAATGAAGTTGATGACTCACGAGAACATGATTGTAAGATAAGCTGTTTTAGAATTCCTTTTGACTCCCCACCTTACCCTTTGCGTTTCACAAGCACTTTCCACAAAAAAGTCTTGCAATTTGGGGTTCTTAACTCATCTTTAACAATAAACAATGTCAAATACCAATACAGTAGCTGACTTGCTCTCTTGATGATTCTTCGAAATTCTATGAAGTGATGCTAATAAACTTGTAGAAACGTTGTATTTGTCAACGGTACAAACGCTTTCGAGCAGTTAATTCATTTTAAATGGTCTACAAAGTTGTATTGAAAAATTCCCGCGTATTTATGCATGATGCAATCCCTATGTAAACTCATCAAAATGGTTGATGTAGACCAAAGTGATCTGCTTTGATGTATCCTTCCCAAATCATTTCTGAAAAAAGCAAACGTTCACCCGATGGTCTTGAAACGTACGACATTGCCCAATTATTGTGACATTACTTTCATGGCCCTGTTGACAGAGTGACACCTGGAAGCGAACAATTTTGCATAATACAGAAAAAGACACAATCGATATACTATATGGTGGTTTCAACAGGGTTCGAACTCACAACGTACGGATATACTCAGTCACCTAGCGGAGGAGCCACAGTCAAAACCGCTCGGCAGAATCCCCATCTCAAAAAGATGTTATGTTACCCTTTTTCTTTCAATTCGTATGTGTTTTGTCAAATGACATATTGCTTACTAATCCATGTAGAAGTAGTGAAAAACGAGTAATTCGAAACATTCCATCTTCACAGGTGATGTCACAACATACCATTGATGTTTTCTTTTGAAAAGTAGAAATGTATCAGAGCTAAGGCACATGTGATCTGTGACATAATAACTGCATCGATGTCGTACTACATTGTAACTCAGGCAACTGGTCGACTTTCGATAGTCCAACCTTCAGTCCCGTCGGGCAACCCAGACGAGAAAATTTCCGCCAAAGGGACAATGTTTGACATTAGGGAAATTATTGACTATATGACAAAGACGTAGACGTGGTTTACAGCCTATAACCTAACTGCTACACTAGGAATTTGGAATATGGTTTCACGTTGTTCACTGATTTGGTTCAAAATTCTCAGCTTTTATTCAAATGTAGAAAAAAAGTGTAATAAACTTAAAATAGTCGTGATATTAACATTACAAATATGCAATTTTGAGAATATAGCGAAACACAAGTCTAAGAGTGAGTTGACTTGTTTACTAAAATACTAGCCTCTTTACTAGTCAACATGTAACTTGATCATAGACACACAGTGAATCAGTGAAAGAGCTTTTAAAGACATTGACCAGATTTATACCACAATATCCCCACCAGTTTTTGAATCACCTTGTTTGACCATTTACCTAATTTTACACAAGGACAATGCAACCGGATTGTTTTGTTTTGATATCGAATGCGACCATTATGACACAAAAAACGCCCCAATTAATTGATTGTCAGACACTTTTTAGACATTATTTCATAAATGAGTAATGAACAACGTTTATTATGTGCATAGGTAATTAAAAACTTAGTAATAGTTCTAGAGATCTTAAAATGTAAGCAGTTTTCCTTTCTAGTTATGGCACAGTATAGAACGCTATGCTACATGCATATACACCTTCTGACAGCCATTTCAGCCGTTTCCCATGTCCATATCAACTGTATACCAAATTGCACATTTCATGATCTTTACCAATTAGTGAATTAAAGTGGAAGCTCCTAAATATTTACAAAAAGAGCATTTGTTTCATTGGCAACTATTCTGAAGTTCTGGTTGGCACAGGCACATGTGGCGTAATAATAGATATTGTCTTTGTTTTTTGTCACCCCTAGATGCTCTAAAATGAAAATGAATTAATATTTTTGCCACTAAATGGTTGCCATTGTTATTTGCAAACCATTAAACCCCTATTGTCATTTTATTGCTTTCTAAGCCATTTCCAATGGCATTTGGCACAAAGTGAATAAGTGACATTGTATTGGATATTACATTTGATTTTTCAACCCCAGGTGCGCTTGTCCTTAATATAAATTTAGCAAGCAATGGTCCATCGGGTGATGTTTTATAAAAAATGATATTCAAATTGTTACCACGGAAACAAGCTTCACTAGTATAATATCAATTGTATTCATTACAACCCTTTTTAATTACAACCCAATTTTATTTAATTTTAAGTCATTTTCAATTGCATTTAAAAAATGATAATTCAAACCCCAAAATGGTTGCTATGAAAATATGACATCAAAACGAACATCATTTTTGTTCATTTTGCCGGAAATGCCCATATACTGAAATCGTCATGAAAATTGGACCTATAACTATTCGCATTATGAAAAGTATATAATTCCTCATTTAATAAGTTTGGTTCAAGAGTAAGAAAAAAAATCATCGTATCGCTATAGTTCAAAAAGGTGCCTTTAAAGTCCCTGATTATAATTATTTGATGTTTACTAATGGTGTAGTGACAAAGGTCTTGCGCTTTTATTCTGAAAGAACAAATAATTGTCATATAAAGCAATTAGGGAATTGGTATCGAGTGGTCAAAACAATGGCATTGATGTCGATAAGGGATTGTACCACACATGATAGGTAATAGTTGAAAATGTGCATTACCTCCTCGTCCATAAGTCAACTGCAGACGGCATTTAGCTCATAAACAATAATAACCGTTTGGCATTTGTGGATGTCTTACGTATCATAATTTTGAAGACAATGATTCACAGTCATTATGAAAGACACCACGTGGTATTATTATTTTAGGTGCAACTATGCTAAGAAATGAACAAGGTGATTTCAAAGACCATTCCGAATATGCAGTGCCAGACTACATCAGACGTTCACACAAATATCGAAAGGGCTTACCAAGAGATGAATATCAAAGCACAATCAAAGGGGAAGATTGTAGACCTAATGAACTTACTGGCATAGATGATGGAATAAATGACTCACGACGAAATGATGGTGAGATGAAATGTTTCAGAATGTCTTTCCTCCTCTATGTTGTACCGTGTGTGTTTCGATGCTTATTTCAGGAAACAAAAATCTTTCATATTTGAATCTGCTTCCTAATCACATCTTTATCATAAACAGCGCCACATACTAGTACTTAAACTAACTTGAGCTCTCGATAATTTTCCTAAACTCGCATCAGTTACATTAATGACCTGAAAATAAACATTGCATTTGACGAAACTACAAACGATTTCGTGTAGTTTTTTAACATTGTCGAAATAGTTCACAAATTTGTATTTCTCAATATCCTACGCTTGCTTACACGATGCATAAGCCCACTGTAGACCCACAAAAGGAGTCCTTTAGACCAAAGCACAAATTATGGGTAAAAGTACATTATAGGCAGCCTTCTAGGAGAGCTAAGATAATTGTCGAGCCTATTCAACACAAAAAACCTAAACATAAAAATGAAAGAATAATAAAACGTTTATCTCAGTTTCTAACTACAACATTGTACTCGTCATATTGTGTATTGTGAAAAAAATCGTATGTTCGGTATTTCTTTAACGTCCTGAATATCATCCTTTGAAGAACGCGATGACCTATATATGTCTTACTATCTTTTCAGGGCAAAGTGTGTCCAGAAGACAACTTCGTGGTTGTAATGAACTGTCCAAAATGGATAACGTAAGACGCCCATATATATCACTAAAGGCCTTCACTTACATCGCTCTGTAGGACTTCGCCTGAGATGAATATCGATGTGGCATCAAAGGAGAAGTTGCTAATTGAAAGATATAACCATAGTGCAGATAAGTTTGTGTCAAGATACATTACAACTCAGCTCTATAAGACTCTATGTGAACAAATTTTGCACTTGAATATTGTGCGAAATCCACCACTTAGCCGCCGGCAAGAAGAGCTTGCTGCGAAGAATTCCATAACATAAATTGTCAAAAGTGACGACAAATTAAGCAATATTGCGGTTTTTCGTGTTATTTTATTTAACGTTTTTTGTAATATCATGATGTTGGTCTTAATATACAATCGGCTAAGGGCACCTGTTTAACTGTTAAAGACATACTATATCATACTAAGAGCACCATTTTGATTGTCGATAGCTCATTCTACAGATGCTGAAATACTCTTTGCTAAAACGAGCCCCTAAATCACCGTAGAAGGATTAATGCGGAAACCGATAAAGCAATGGCATTTAGCTTGCAGGGAACGGGTGGCAAATAAATAAATAAATAAATAAATAAATAAATAAATAAATAAATAAATAAATAAATAAATAAAAAAATTAGTCATTACTATTTTGTAAACACAGGTATAGATTTATTGATTCTCATTTTAGAAATGTATCATTGTATTTTGGCACTTTGCCATACCTACACTCTCACCTTTTGTCGTCTGCATGATTTGGCAATATAATCCCACCCTATAAAAATGCTCGGTCTCGGGTGCTTAATATTCGACGTTCCATCTCTCAGATGTCAGTGTTTGTGCATTTTGGGCTAAAAATGACGATAATAATCCAATACGACGAGAGACACACACGAGTTATAATATATAATAGCAATAACCATTATCACAGTCAGGGATAGACTCCATTTTGGGTACAGTTCGCTCCATATAGCACTCACCTATCAGCATGTGGCCGATGTCTCGAATCATACCAAAATCTCACGTACACTTCACCGCGGCTGGGTTATTGCTTAAATATAGGATATAGGCATATGTTCTTGATAGATATCGCATATACAGTAAGGTACATTTAATTTAAGTACTTTTAAGTTTCAGTAACATTCCTAATTTACTATGCTGCAAATGGAGGCATTCAGCTCACCACGTTTTACATATGGATTATTATGCATTGAAAATTTACTTAAGGTTCCAAGACAAGAAATGTGACCTTTTAATCTAACAATTCTCTAATGGTTAATAAACTCAGAACTCCCGTAAAGTATACATTTTCTGAAAGCCTACATATATGGGAACATTTTGGTAACCACAGTGTCACCATTGTTTACATAACTATCACGTGACAAGATAATTTGCATATGCTTTCAAAAGTCGGTTTTCCCTATGTTTTGTCTCAATACTTCAAAATATCTGACTCAAACTTGCTGGAATGCAAGCTGTCACAATGCTCTTTCAAAGTGTGTCTCAGATTTTTTATATCTTGCTTAGTTTTTTTGGAGCACAATTTTAAAGAAATCAACTATGGTAAAATTCACTGCTCTGGAAGTTTTTCTGGCATAAAAACTGTTTAAGAAGGTTTAAAAAAATTCTGAGACACACTTTTGAAGACCTGTAGGATAGCTTGCACTCACATGAATTTCAGCCACATATCTCAAAGCACTGAAACAAAACATAGGGAAAACCGATTTTTGAAAGGTTATGCAAATTACCTGTCACGTGATAGTTATGTAAACAATGGTGACACTATGGTTACCAAAATGTTCCCCTATATCTAGGCTTTCCGAAAATATACAATTTACGGGGGTTCTGAGCTTATTAAACACTAGAGAATTGTTAGTTTAAAATGGTCCATTTCTTGTCTTGGAAACTTAAAAAATCTGCTATTTATAATACTACTTCAAAATCTGTCCTTTATTAAATAGTTGTTGGTAATGTTCAAAAAATAGCTCCTTTTATCCCGTAGAGAGCACTGAACATAATTAATTGGTTAGGTTTAACAAGTATTTTATGTCCTGCTAGTTGGCCAATATTTTACTCACATTTATTAGTTGGTTAGATTTAGCAGTATGTCGTGACAACGTGCAACAGGAGACTATAGTTAAATATTAGGTATAAATCGTAAACTTCCGACTGGTACTTTCTGTTCTGTTGAGCTCACTTTAGTATAAATAGCACAATATTTATGTTATTGTAAATTTTAATGTCTCGAATTTGCATCAATACAAAATCCAATGTTCAATGGTATTTAATAATTTTATAGAGTGAAAATTTGAAACAATGCTTGCATGATATGTTTCACCTTTATGGCATTGATACGATTGAAAAATTCGTACGAAACGGAAAGTACGTTACCACGTCGCAGCTTTAAACTCCAATGCTACTTGCACCATTTCAGAACATCTTGTGTACGTTCTAATATCGTCAAAAAAGTGTCATCCATAAAATGTTTTCCTTCTGTTGAAGCAATATTTATTACCACATTGTATGAGCAAAGTAAAAAGAACAAGTGACTGGTGTACATTCTACCCTAAACTGCACTGAAAGGCTGACGATCTGACCATCACCATGGATCAGCCCGTCACATAAATTGATGTGATATCGTCGACCATTGAGAAAAGATTGTAGTTTAATCGAAAATAAGAAATTGCTAGCTCATTCTTCATTTTTTATGCTACAGTATAAACGTATGATATAAGAGTGAGCCTTGATAAAAAATAATACGAGCAAGCTTTACACTTGGTTATCTCATTCTTAATGTTATACTCATCATCCTGGGTTGAAGTCAACAGTACGTCTATATTTATGTAAATATATTTAGATAAAATCTATCAAAGTAGGTAAAAAATCTAGTAATTATATATTTCTGTTCCCAAATGTGAAAGAGCATTCATTATTGCCAGGCATATTGTTACTCAAATACAAGGAATATACCATATTGTGTTTTTCACTAAATCAAAATTCGCAACAAAGTTTACTAATTCTCGATTGAACATTTTATGCAAAGAGAATATTTTTTCCATTCCTTTGTATTACATTCTGCTGTAATATGAACTGACCCTGTACTTTCGGTCTTCCATTGTTCTTATATGATAGATTTTCATAAGACCTTATGGGTTTCGACTTTTACTGCAGATCTTTAATCGTATACGCTCTGATACGGCTGTATCTCAATCACTGATATTTAGCCAAATTTGCATTTATTCATAATTAGTAATTACATATTTATTAGTTATTGGTAATTATAGTAAGGATAGAACAGAATTAATTGTTTCTTGCTATGTACGTTTGTATGACATGCTATGTACGTTTGTATGACAACTATGACCGGTTTACCCTGTTATGAAAACAGTTCATGTACACGATACCCTGCACGATATCCTGTTTAATGTGTAAAAATGTTAGACATAATAATTGGAAATATTTACCATGATAACTACCTATTTTGTTTAACAAGGGACGTATTGTGCCATCATTATTGTTGCAATAGAAACTGCATTGCCTATTTACTTCCACTTGCAAGCTGAAAACTATAGCGTTCAGTCTAAAAACCGGCAAATTTTGCATATAGTTATTGCGACAGAGGGCGCGTTTTCAAAATTCGATCCCAGCATTCTTTGCGTATGTCCTCGTTTATATGCACGACAGTTTTATCTCTTTTTCTAGTTTTTAGGCGTGATAGTAACGATATTTTGTATCAGAGACATGGTGGATAATAATACTTACTGGCCATATAAAAAATATATATTTTATTAATGGCGTGTTATAAAATAACATATTGCACGTTTCGTACTTGTTTATTAACGAGCACTCAAAAAATCATGGCTGCGCCCATGAAAGACGGGTACACTTCCGGTTACTCGCAAGTTATATTATGTATCTGCGCATGCGTAGTCAGTAAACCACTGGCGTGACTATTAAATATGATCGTATAAACGTTTACGAGTTTGATTTGAGCGCAGTGCAATGTGCAGCCGTACTAGGATCGGTAATATTTTACATATACACCTATATAAATATTGCATTGTGATAGATTTCATAGTCTAAAATTCCAAAGACTAGCCCTTTTCACAGTTAGCAGGCATTTGTATGGAATGTTGTCAGGAAATAAAGATTCTTATTATTCAATCACCTGCCTTTAGTTTGGTAGATCCCTTATTTGCTACTCTTGTTAAGGAGCTGACAAAATACCTACCTTTGCTGTCCCCTTTTCGATTTTCGTTATCTTTCTACATATCAAGATAAAAAATGTAAAAACTTCCTCAATGGTACAGTGAGTGTTTCTGCGTCACAACATTCAGTCAAACAATGGGAATTGTGGGACTTATAATTTCCATTGTCTTCCCTGTAATGGACCAAAGATTAAGTTATCGTAATTTAGTATAATTTCCTATGCAATGGTTGTAAGCTTCGGGAACATGCAGTCTATCACTGGACTTGGAAAGTGACGAAATTATTTAATAGTCGGCTGAAATTTTCTGTAGAAATAGCCCTATACAGTTAAGCAAAGGCCCAAACTCTTGACAGTGACACAGAGCAGTGATGTATTGATTGTTTGAAATGTATTAGCCAGCTTATATTGTTATTTTAAATCAAAGCTAATGCTTTGTTATTTGTTTTAGTGGTAAGTGGGTCTTATCAATTGTGAGACTTTGTCGAGGGGATCTCGGTAAAAAGTGACGGTTTAAATCGGTTGATAAACTGTCTTTCTAGAGAAGTGCACGTAGTCCAGTGGTTTCGATCCCTGTTAGCGAGTTCGAATCCCAAAGGAAAAAATACTAACTTGAGAGATTTGCAACCTCACAACATAAAGGCAGTCTGAGAATTCAATAATATTTTGATGACGTGAGTAATACCTTGATGGGACCAATGTACTCGACGTAAGTTAAGTGTATTGACCGCCCAACGCCTGTCTCTGTCAATGTATATTATGCTTTTATTTCGCCTCGTCGAAAATACAATGCTTTTGCTTTACCTCGTAAATATATATTTACTATGAAGTTCGATACTGTGCATGGACATTACTATATTGAAGTTTAACACATATTAAATCTAATTAGGCATTCACAAAAATGCTTTTGTTTTGCTTTACATCTGGCAATTTTCGATATGGTTTTTATGGCTGTAACGACACATTGTCCGGGTACAATTTAAACTTAACCTGTGCTAAGTTACATGTTAATATCGACGCTTATTTTAGCTCTTTTTAGCACACGTTTATGTCTACACATATTATATGTATAAAACTCGCAATGTGCTTATATCACATAGAACAGCGATTATTTTAAAAGCGGTACCGTCTCAATAAATGAAAGTGAATGTGTGTGATGTTGTCATTAATTTTAAACTTTGTGCTCTCGGGACACGAGACTTATTATTTCCATTGTCTTCCCTTGAAAGTATGGTAATAGACCTAAGATTAAGTTATCGTAAATTAATAGAATTTCCTATGCGAGCCAAAATGGTTGTATGCATCGGTAACATGCAGTCTATCACTGGACTTGGAAAGCGACGAAACTGTTCAATAGTCGGCAGAAACGTTCTGTAGAAGTAGCTCTATACACTTATGCAAGGACCTAAACTCTGTACAGTGACCCAGAGCAGTGATGTATTGATTGCATTTAATGTATTAGCCAGCTTGTAAGTTGTTATTTTAAATCAAAGCAAATACTTTGTGATGTGTTTTAGTTGTATAAGTGTGTTTTATCAGTTCTCGGACTTCGTCGAGGGGATCTCGGTAAAATGTGACGGTTTAAATCGGTTAATAAACTGTCCAGTGGTTTCGATCCCTGCTTTCTTGGTACGCGACTTCGAATCCCAAAGGCAATAATACTAACTTGAGAGATTTGCAATCTCACAACATAAAGGCAGAATTCAATAACAGTTTGATGATGTACGTAATACCTTGATTGGACCAGTGTACTCGACGTAAGCTATGTACATGGACTGTCTCTCTCAGTGTGTATATATATATATATATATATATATATATATATATATATATATATATATATATATATATATATATATATATATATATATATATATATATATATATATATATTATGCTTTTATTTCGCCTCGTCGAAAGTACAATGCTTTGAGTTAACCTCGTAAATATATATTCACTATAAACTTCGAAACAGCGAACGGACATTACTCCATTGTAGTCTATTTTACACATACTAAATCTAATGCGGCATTCACAAAAATACTTTTTTTTGCTTTACATCTGGCAACTTTCGATAGGATTTTTATGGCTCTAACGAGACATTGTCCGGGTACGATTAAAATAACCTGTGCCAGGTTAGACTGTAATATCGACGCGTATTTTAGTTTTTTTAGCACATGTTTATGTCCACACATATTATATGTATAAAACCAGCAATGTGCTTATCTATCACATAGAACAGCGAGTATCATAAAAGCGATACCGTCTCAATAAATCAAACTGAATGTGTGTGATGTTGTCATTGATTTGAAACTTTGTTCTCTCGGGACACGAGTCTCATGCCAAGAGAATCCGTCGTGGCGTAATGTGTACCGTGGACGAAAACGATGATTCTTCACACTGTTTAAAATTGCGCCCAAGTTTGAAATTTCTCTCCACTGTTTAAAATTTCACTCTAGTTTGACAATTCTCTATACTGTTTAATAATTCTCTACTAGAAGACTTTCTCCGCTCTATTGTTAAAGATTTCTCTCTACTGTTAACAAATTCTCTAGTAAAAGACGTTCTCCCCTCAACTGTGAAAAATTTTGCAACGTTTCACCTTTAACAAGGCCCTTATTAAATGTTGCTGATGGCTGGCATGAGTTTCTGTGTAAGAACTCGAATTTATTTGGTTGGTTTTGTGTGTCTTGTTGTCTTGATGTTCTCTTTTTAGATATAATGTATGATTTCCTGAGTAGATCTTGAAAACTGAAATTTGACAAAGGATGCACTTTGTTGATGCTGTAATTTTGTCTCGTAATATATATATACATATATATATATATATATATATATATATAGTTAGTGAGATAGATACATATATAGACAGATAGTTAGAGAGATAGATAGACAGACAGGCAGACAGGCAGACAGACAGATACATACGTACATACATACATACATTAAGAATACAAAGCTGTTCAAATCAAGCCTTGATTTAAGGTGGGTAACTCTAAACTTGGAAAAAGATTGGTTCAAAGAGACGGTCATTTGACGGTTACATACCAATAATGACGCTGTTGGTGTCAACATAGACCTTTTCTTTTAACAAATTTGAATTACAAAAACAATGCATCGTACTAGTTGCAGTATTTTATTATCCCTTACCACTTTCTTCATTTTTCTGGCCATCCAATCTTAAAAGCATGTAATATGCGTATGTTTGTTCGTACATATTGCACTCCAATACTTCCGGGTCAACAGAGCGGGGAGGAAACCAAACAGTGGAGCGAAGAACGTCTATTAGTAAGGAAATGTATAACAGTAGAGCTAACTTTGAAACCATAGAGAATTTTTAGCAGTACAGCGAAATGATGAAGCAGTAGTGAAATGTTAACAGTAGAGCGGAGAACATCTCCTAATGGAGAAATTTCAAACAGTAGAGCGAAACTCAAAACCGTGCGGAGAATCGTCGTTTTCGTACTTGGTATATTTGATCTGCTTCTCTTTTACGATATACTTTCTGTTGTTTGTATAAGGTAACCCTGTTGGATCCACGAACTTTATACTTGAGAGCATGTAGGCTGTGTCGACTGAACTCGGCTGTAAACGTTTCGATATCTCGAGCAATCCTTACTTCAACCTGCCACCAACCAGACATCATAAAGACAAGATTCTACAAGATTGTTGCGATAGCGTACTCATTATATGGATTTTATTGTTACAGTCGAGGTTAATTACGTAATGTTGAAACTCTCAGGCAACGTTTGTTTTGTTGCAAAAGCTCTCAGGCTGATTGCGATCACGAGCTTGAGGCTATTGTTTAGTAGCTATTTCAGTAGACCACACACTTCATGTGACCACACATGCACTTCCCGTTGTTATCAAAGTATAGCGCTTTTATTAAGCCTCTTAAGAAGAACAACAAATTTATTATGTCTTGAAAATATACATCATATCACATTTCAGTGGGTGTAAATTAGTATCAAATTAACATTTTTTGGTTTCGATAGCCTAATCAACCCTGATTACAATGTAGACTAAAGTAAATATTGCAATACGAAAGCAGGATGATATGTGCGAAACAGAAAAGCACAGAAACGCAACGAATATATTTAGTCACTGCTATGGAAGCGTATCCGTAACAACGTGGATACCGTTCTCGACGAGGTACAGTAACCCATGTCTTTCGTGTTCATCATCTGTTCAATGAAATATTCATTCAATGCGACGACAAACAGATGCAGAAAAGGCTGAGAAGATTGTTCTACTCGTGATGCACAACACAGAATAGTGCGTTTTAAATATTTCACCCACTGCAAAGAGACGCCCCCCTAAGTTATGCTCTCTCCTCCGTTTACCGTCAGTGTATTTCTTTACAAAATCATTGACTGTCACTCTATTCATTCATTGTCGAAAAATATTCAGTACCGTTTAATTTTTCAGGGTTGTATTTCCATAGTACTGGGAAACATACTTACGTTTACAGACATTTTTTTTCTCAGTGATTTCAATTGAACTGTTCTAAATAAATAGATTGTTCACGTCTAATATATTCTCGTTGACCTGATGGCAGTTTAGAGGGGAGGGGCAATGAAATAAAATAAAAATATATTGACTGAGACAATCGGATATTCACTCTGTATTGCAAACACTCGGGACTGCCCTACTTATCAAATCATGTCTACACAAATACATCAATTTTATGTCATATCTACACGGCACCAATCCATCATTAACACGGTTGGAACAAATATGGGATAATTGGATCTTCATATTTTGCAAATTTCTCAAAATTGTTAGGTGCCATATAGCTCAGTGTTGCAAAATCGCAAATTACCTATAAAAACAAGTGTTTAATATAAAGAGAAAAGCAGATGAGATAACATTTGTAGATAAGTCGACATTACTTCACCATCCAATTATCCAAAATTAGTTCCAATCGTGTTCATTGAACGAACAATGTCAGTAGCTTGTCCAAAATGGCGGTTGTATGAACACTATGCAGTACCAATAACCTGTTCAAAACACTACCGCCTATGGCTTTTTCGCAAAACTCTTTTGGAAACCGAAGAAGTCCTTGGAATTCACCCTCCAAATGAGTTATCCAGAATATACTGAACTCCCGTCGCTAAAATTCAAAAGAAAATATATAATCCCCATTACCTAGCTTTATCGAGCAAAGACTGCAATACAAATATAATATATGTCATTTTCAGTTAACAATGCAAACATTTGGCAAACATAGGTACATGAGACAATACTTTTACTTGCTTCGTGATTTAAAACAATGCACCTCCCATGATTACGACACTAGGAATAGCAAAAAGAAATTCTCACAGAAAGTGTTCCGGAAGTTACAATGACCTACAGAGATACTCTGTTCATTGCTTTTCTCGAATTGTAGTATGGAAACATGATATACTGTGTATATTCTTGTTATATGTATTCCAAAAGACTTTTTCATTTTATACAACTGTTTGGCATAATATACAGAACAACAAAAACTGAGAGCGCCCTCTTCAAGGGGAAACACAAATTGGGAGATATAGCATTACAAAACTCTATAGAAGGGAACATTGAGAATGGCTGCACAAATTTTATTATAAGTGCTCCAAACGTTGATCACACTAGGATATATCAGTCGTGAAGATACAAAGGGTAATATTATGGTAAATTGCTAATTTGCATATTTGATGAACTTTTATAATTAGGGATATATTCCGATTTCATTGATCAAGCTTGACGACACCTAGGTACATTGAAGATATTGTGAAATGACATAAATGAAGGGTTTTTAGCATTTTGAAATACGCCAAGCCTTTTAATAATTTACATTTGAACAAATATATATATATATATATATATATATATATATATAATTATATATATATATATATATATATATATATATGATACTAAACTTACCATGTTCACTGAACACTCTGTGAGATAACCTTATTGAACGTCCTTAACATTTTTACTTAAGCAGATTACTTCGTTGCATATTTAACGAACTGTCCTAGCAAGGGACATAATAAAAAGAGAACGTTAACAAACCTTATGAAACTTAATATGGATATTAAAGAGTCGAGGGACTGTGATCAAGACAAATTTTAAATCGCGTATACGTTTAGCATTTTTTGATCAAATATAACCACTGCATCATCCGAACAATCATCTCAATCAAAGAAACTGCGACTTTATCCAGACTTTTTAGGCATAGCCGCTTGTCTCTTCAACTGTTCGTTATATATAAACCTTTCCCCGTCACTAAAAAATATCCCGTCAATAAAGGTTGTAAAAAACCTTTAGGCCAAGAACAGAAAAAAATAAACGTTTTGTTTTTTTCATCCTAGACATCTTCCAAAATTGATGCGCTGACGCAGTTTTTTTACTCAATTTTTCTATTATTTTGTTTATTCCTCAACCACGTACTCAGCTTGGTAATCGAAACTGTACCGGTGGTACTAGACTGAGTGACTCCTATGAAATTTAAAACGCATGCGCGTATGTTGCAGTTCGAGTTTAAAGGTTAGGGGTCAGGCGCGTATCATTTCAGTCACAGTTCCGTATGGTTCGATAAATAGTGACCACCGCGTGGTATGCATAAAAAAACAGGCGGCGGCCGCTATGTATCGAACCACACGGAACCGTGATTTCAGTCAGTGACGTTCACACGAGACAAACGTTTATACGACCGTCGGACGACAGTTTTTCCGAAACTAGAACACCCATCAGAAGCAAGATGCAATAATTGTAGCCTTGGTTGTTGGTGGGGATTGGGCTTCTGTCGTGCAGCTTGCACCTTGCCCCAACCAAGGCTACATTTTCTATACTCATATCTGCAAGTAAAACGCCACTGTGGATCTGCAGTGGACTAGTACCATTACATTTTAGGGGTGGCCGACGGGTGTGAGGGGTGAATGAGCGCTAATGAAAACAGTGGCACTGGCAGTAGTTGTTGTTATTTTAACGTCATCTTTTCGAAGGATTGGAAAATGGTCGTAGACCGTTTGTTCCTTTTCGATTACAGCAAGAATACCACTCGCTGAAAGCCAAGAGGCCAGTGACCATTGAAAAACTTGCCATGCTTATTTCTGAAGTTGTGAAAGAGATATTCACTCCGAATGCAAAGTCTGCCGTCTCGTAATGTCTTTGCTATATTACAGATACTCGGACAATAAGGGAACACTGCGATATTATAAGATATCCGATCGATACTTTCTGCTACTAGACTATATGATATAGACTTAAGATTGTTTGGTTTGGTCACAGTGGATGGAGGGACTGCGGTTTGGCCGGATCTGTATGGCGGTAAAATCTTCGATATAGCCTATATCGGACACTTGTATCGTCTAGTATCGAAGTTAGAGCCATTCTAAGGCTTTGCCAGAGCTGTAAAGTGGTGCAATGTCTGACATATATCGGTAACTCTTTTTAATTCTGAAGCTTATAGTGGTACATTTCCCATCACTGTTTCAACTGTGCTAATAGTTCCGATTCGTAAGGGAGACTCTAAGAGTTTTGTCGACAACTTCTCTCAGAAATGGATTGTTTAGATACTCATAGTTCTAGTAATGGTAACTTTTACTAGCCAATGTTAAAGACTGGCATAGGTCAAAGATCATTTGTGTATCGAGCTACTAAAATTTTGAATTCCATTCCCCCATCTATCCGTCACTGTGAAGCGTTGTTGATGTTTAAATCAGAACTACATGGTTATCTTGTCATGAAATATTGTAATGAAGGCTCCGACTAAACTATTTTTTTTGTCTTCGACATCTGCTGTTCGCCCATTCCATATGGGTTTTTTTTCGACGATTCGTTTGTGTATTTTTGCCTCTTTACTCAGGAGGGCTGTGATGGAAATTACAATTACTGCATTGTGATCAGATTATCCTCTTTAAATAAAGTGTATTACTACTACTACTACAACTACAGACCCGGCGTGCCATGACACAAAGCAATTTATTTTAGTAATCCCGAAATCGTCGATATGTCTAACTTCGATACTAGATGGTAAATATCCGCAATTAAAAATTGTGCAAAGTCGCGCCGTCATAGACAAGATTACCGTTTTGGCACCCCGCTTCCGAACCTTGTACAATAACCTTTTTAGGCGAACATATTTTGCCGGGAATATAATGCGATTTGGCACCACTCTTTCGACATTCAACTACAGCGGAATCTTGATAATGTGGTTGAACCATGGAGGTAGATGGTTGAACTTAGTTGTGAAAGTTGAAGTAGTTATGTACGCCTCTGTACAATGAACAATGTGCATGAACAACCCGTTCCAGTGTCTGGTACGTAGTTATTTGAGAAAGTTGAGAGGACAGAGCATCTCTCTTTATTCACAAAGTGTTATATATTGTCATGGAAATTACCCCCCCCTTTGTCCTACCCTCCCATCAATCCCATAAACTAGCCCTACGTGTATGGCGAGAGTGTCCGGCTTTGGCTCCGGAGGCGGCTTGCAAGGCAGACACTCTCGCCATACTCGTAGGGCTACCCGTAAAACATGCTCATCCAGCCCCTCAAACCCGTCGCCACCCCTAAAATGTAATGGTACTAGTCGGCTGGGTACGGAGTTCAACGATGGCGGTCAACTTTGAAATTGACTTCGTACCCGAGTAGTAAACTGTCATTTTTCAGCTGCAAGGAGCACAGTTGACCATCGATACGTGATTTCAAGGATTCTAACATTATCTGGGAGTAGGATTGTGGTGAAATTTGCACACGGTAATGCGAGATTCTCTGATAATGCGGCCTTTGAGCGTCCACTGCAGATCCACAGTGGCGTTTTACGTGCAGATATGAGTATAGAAATTGTAGCCTTGGTTGGGGCAAGGCGCGAGCCGCACGACAGAAGCCCAATCCCCACCACCCCCCAATCCCCACCAACAACCAAGGCTACAATTATTGCAGCTAATCAGAAGCATGAGCAGACGGGGTCGATTGCTGAATTTTACTACTAATGATGTACTGAAAGGTTGTTTGAATGGCAACTCGGGCGAAAGCTAGCTCCAGTACAAGCACTGTAGCAGTGCTTCAAATTCGCTTCAGAGCCAGAACTCATCTCCTCCACACTTGTCATTGCCAAGCCTCGGGGTTAGATCTCTACCCTGTAGTGGTACGAGTATTAGTTGTCGTGCTCCCAGTCGAAAGACTGAGGTTTTGCGGTGAGTTGTCAAAGAACACGATTGGAACTAATTTTGGATAATTGGATGGTGAAGTAAGGTCGTTTTAATCTGCAAATGTAAGCTCCTCTGCTTTTATTTTTAGGTTACACACCTGTTTTTATGAGTAATTTGCAATATTGCAACATTCAGCTATATGGCACCTAACACGTTTGAGAATTTCGAAAAATACGAAGCTCCAATTATCCCTAATTAGTTCAAATCGCGTTAAGGTAGGTTGGGAGTTGGGCATTGTAAGCTTTGGGAACGCGTTCCTTTTCACCGAATCGTGGCGGGAGAGCAGCAGCCAAAAGCGTTTACACACCGTTCTCTGATGTGATTTTCCATCTGACTATCTCAGAACGTAGATTAAAATGAATATGTGCAGTTGAGCGATATTTGACATTTACAGATATTCTGGTCTTGATCATGAATATATATATACGTGCGTTCGGTTACAGCGCAGCGCCTTGTTAGGCTTTTTTCTCACTGAAAGGGGAAAATAATTAGTATTTCCGTGATCAATTGTGACATTGAGTTTTACATTTTTCTTAATTTTTATTTTCCTTTTCTTTTCCAATTTGACCATGGCGACATAATGCATTCCTATCGTCAAAGCATCAACCACTTAGTATATCATTTGTAAAGGCCCAGGGACGCTTAATCTACCGCAGCTACTGGATATACGAGGAAGGTCACCGAGAACACATTCCGGCCAATTACCTTGGAATCCCATTGCATCTTTACTCCAGAAGCACCCATTTACGATTTTCAACACGTAAAAGCTGCGATCAATCCACGGTTACAGCATTTGACATTTTTCCGTGTCAAGGACTTCGTCGACTCGCAGTGTTTGTAAATGTTTCAGTCATGTATTGGAGCATGAAAATAATAAAACTGTAAATCATCTCTTGTTTCTGACATAGTCTATTCGAATAAAGGCATAAACAGTTCTATGTATCGGCTTAACGTGCCGTCATCGATTTTCATTTAAGATCACATTTGGACCAATTCCAACTTTCTAGCAGCAGAGGTATTTAGTAGGCTTGTGTTGAGGTTATCAAAGGGCGTACTGTCGGCACATGTATGACTAAGTAAATACCGGCTATGCTAATTTTAGACTGTGTCAATGTTTGTTTAATACTTTGCCGGGGTAGGCCTTCTGCAGATTGGCCTTTCTATGACAGCGGAATATCGTATGCTCTCCTCAGTTACATTAATTGTCAAGGTGTCAGAAGCTGACATTGACTTGGTTCAAGTGGTTAATCGTGTATAATAATTTTCAGCAAGGTTTGGACGCATTGAGCAGTGGGTAGTGGACTGGCGCACGCGTGGAGTTAACGCGATTGATAGTATGTTTCTACCGGATCACCACCGCATCGTGGTCAGTAAAAAAGTCGAGCTTACTCTAGTACAACGCATTCTCTAAATAAGAAATTATTCAGGAGGTCATGGTCATGTTCCATGTAACTTTCGGACACAAAGCAAAAGATACTCACGAGAAAGTCAAAAGTTTGTGGTGTAGGTCGTTTACACACGTTTAGCTCTATGTAGATGAACAGTAACGAAATATATTATATATATATATATATATATATATATATATATATATATATATATATATATATATATATATATATATATATATATATATATATATATATATATAATCGCGCGCCAATGAGCGAGCTGAAATAATCTATACCCTCCCCTCCGCTGAAGAAACTGACCAGTCCCTTATCTAAATGAGTTCTGCGTTTCTACTGCGTCAGTTTTAGTCGAGCATCAACATGTCGCTTCGACAATTTTCAACAGGTGACAAGTACTTATAAGTTTTATTTGTATCACTCTCCAATTAATCATCCTGGAGCTAGTTGTTTACTCTACCCTGTTTGTCTTTACACCGTAAATCATCATTGTTTTTGTCATAGTCAATTTAAATAAAGTCATAAACAGTTATGTTTATCAGCTTCACGTCTCGTTGTTATCTATTTGGGACAATGCCAGCTTTTTAGCCGCAAAGGTATTTTATAGCTTGCATTTAATGTTATCAGAGGGCGAACACGGATGGTTAAGTAAACAAGCTTAGAGTTCTGTTAATCGTAAATCTTCTTATTTAGTACCTTGCTTAGGGTAAGACCACTGCAGATTGACTTTTCTATGACATATTGGAATGTTCTATGCTCTATGTTCTGACTCGTCCATGGCATCAATTGTCAAGGTCAAAAGAGAACATTGGCTTGCTTCAAATTGTAGGTTGTGTAAAACTAAGTCATCTCAACACGTATAAATGTTACTTTTAATTTAAACTGTTTTGACTGAGATTCCTCAACGTGGTCGTTTTCACGCGTTAGTGAGGTGAACACTCTGTGTGAAGTCGATTTGCGCGTGCGTAGAGTGAACGCGACTTTGAGTGTCTGCCGGATCTCCACCACTTCGGGGTCAGGATAGTAGGTCGAGATAACTCTACTACATCGCTTGCTCTAAATCAGTAATTACTCAGGAGGTCATGGTCGTATTGCGGATACAAAATGTAAGACACAAAAAGTCAGTCATTTGTCATTAAGGTAGTATACATACCTTTGAGTCAGACATGTTTTATTCGAATTTAGAAAATGTACGATAAATACTAGTCCGTGGGCTAGAGGGGGTCTACGTGCACCCCCCCCCCCCCCGAGGATAACAAATCTGTATTTTTCAGAAGCCTTGGGATCCCTAGAATACGAAATGGAATTTTAATAGAAAAAAATATAGGGACGCAATAACTGTTATGGTCATGTTTTGAAGGGTACAGCAAAATCACCATTTTCGAACCCAAATGCATTTTCGTCAAATCTGTCTTCTTGTAAGTAATTTGCTGAGCTTATTATTAAACATAACCTCACTTGTTTGGTATCATTAGAAAGGAACTTTATTGTTCCTCAAGACAACATATTGTACTATGCAACATCTTCTACAGTTTTTGTGAAATATGACCAAAACTTACGCCATACCCCAAAATTTAACATTGCAAATTACAGTAAATATCAAATTCTACCAATTTTTTAGCTTGGCATAATAAAAATGCAATGCTCTGTATGAAATCTGTTTTAATTGATACAGTGAGATATCTGAAATATGAAATACTCTTTTAACAAAACAAAATATATTTGGACTCTACATCTGTAATAGTCATATTTTGAAGAGTACCGCAAAATCACAGTGTTGAAGATTTGCATGCATGTTTGTTAAACCTGTCTCCTATAAGTCATCTGCTGAGCTTGTTTTTTGAATATAACCTCACTTGTTAGGTATCATTAGAAATGTAATTTACGAATCTTTAAAATAAATTATTTTAACATGCAATATGAGGTATAGTATTCATGAAATATAACCAAAACTGACCCCATACCCCAAAGTTCTTATCGAAAATTGCAGTCATAGCTAAATCCAAATTCCACAAATTATTTAGCAAGACACAAAAAATCTGGCCGTTCTGGCTATTAAATCTGTTTGATTTGGTACAGGGACATGTCAAAAACATGAAATAGACTTTTAACAGAAAAAAATATTGGGAATCTACAGCTGTATCCGTCATATTTTGAAGTGTACCGCAAAATCACAGTGTTGCAGATTTGCATGCATTTTTGTTAAACTTGTCTTCATATAGGTCATCTGTTGAGCTTGATTTTGAATATAACCTCACTCACTAAAGGTCAACAACGTGTGTTTTTCCTGAGGAAGTTCAACCAATTTAATGTAAATAAGTCTCTGATGACGTTATTTTATAAATCTTTAATTGAGAGTATTTGCACTTTTTCAATGGTCTGCTGGTATGGCAATTTAAATGTTAAGAACAGAAACAGAATTAATAATATAGTAAAGTCTGCAGCAATATTATCGGAGAACAACAAGTGGGCCCCACTGACTTGTAAGAGAAACATGTTTTACGTAAAGGGAATTCCATCATACATTCCAAGTTTCAGCACCCTCTACAAAACGAGTTTGACTTGCTACCATCCGGCTGCCGTTTCAGAGTACAGACTTTTAAAACCTATAGAACCTAAAACTTTTTTATCAACAGAGCTATTGGTCAACTGAATAGATTGAACTAGTTTTTAAATATACTTTTTTATCTCTCTGTGATTTTTACTTATTGGATGTGCTGTTTGGTATTTCAACCTTTTTTAGTTTGTCATGTTTTTGATTGATGTACTGTGTTTGTCACTGCTGCAATGTCATTGCCCAGTCATGGGTTAATAAAGATTTATTGATTGATTGATTGATTGATTGATTGTTAGGTATCATGAGAAAGATAATTTAATATTTTTTAAAATTTTATATTGTTACATGCAATATCTTGTATAGTTTACATGATATATAACTAAAACTTACCCCATACCCCGAAGTTTACATTGAAAGTTGCAGTCATAGGTAAAATTAAATTCTATCATTTTTAAACCTAGACATATAAAATATGTCCTTTTTTGCTATTAAATTTGTTTTATGTGGTACAGGGGCATGTAAGAAATATGAAATGGACTTTTAACAGAACAAATATTCGGACTCTACAGCTGTAACAGTCATATTTTAAAGGGTACCACAAAACCACAGTGTTGCAGATTTGCATGCATTTTTGTAAAACTGTCTTCCTATAAGTTATCTGCAGAGCTTGTTTTTGAATATAACCTGGTTTGTTAGGTATCATTAGAAAGATAATTTACTATTCTTTCAAATGACATATTGTAACATGCAATACCTAGTATTGTTTTCATGATATATAACCAAAGCTTACCCTATACCCCAAAGTTTACATTGAAAATTGCTGTCATAGCTAAAATCTAATTCTACAATTATTTTGGCTATACACAAAAAATCAGGCCATTTTTGTTAATGAATCTGTTTTATTTGGTACAGGGACATGTCAGAAATATGAAATATACTTTTAACAGAAACAATATTGGGATTCTATGGCTGTAACCGGCAAATTCTGCGGGGTACTGCAAAACCACAGCAGTACAGACTCATATGTGTGTTTGTTAATTTTGTCCCAGTGTAGGTCATCTGCTAAGCTTATTTTATTACATGACCATGTTCATTTGGTACCATCTGAAAGGCAATTTAGTAGTTTTTTTTAAAAATGACGTGTTGTTATATGCCATATCTTATATAGTTTTCATTGAATATGACGAAAACATACCCCATACCACAAAGTTATATCGAAAATTACTTTCGTAGCTATCGTCAAATTCTACCAATTTTCTAGCTAGACATAACAAATAAGGCAATGCTTCATATCAAATTTATTTATTTGCTACTGGGGAATGTCAGAAATTTAAATAGACTTTTAACAGAAAATATATTGGGACTCTACAGCTGTACACAGTCATATTTTGAAGGGTATCGCAAAATCACAGTATTGCCAACTCGCATGCTTTTTTGTTAAATCTGTATTCTTATAAGTCATCTGCTGAGCTTGATTTTAACAGAACCTGGCTTGTTAGATATCGATGGAAAGGTAATTTACTAGCTTTTTAAAATGACATATTGTAATATGCAATATCTTGTTTAGGTTTCATGAAGTAGGACCAAAGCTTACCCCATACCCCAAGGTTTACACAGCCAATTACTGCAAATCTGAAATTCTACAATTTTTACAATGTATTAACTTTGTATGCAAAAGGCAAGGCTTGTATGTAATCTATGAAATCCGTGTTTTCGTTTAAAAAGTATTTCACAAATATGAAATTAACTTTTAACAGGAATATAATATGATTTGATATCCTTTTGGATCATATCTTAAAGGGTACCCAGGTATCAGGGCAAATTTGCCGAAACACATACATTTGACATATATTGCTTCCCCCTCCAGAAATGATCCAAATGGATACTAAATTGTATCATCTTCCCTTTAAAAGTTAATTTTATACTTGTGACATACTTTTGTAACAAATAAATCAGATTTCATACAAGAATTGCCTTTTGTATTATGAGTAGCAAAAAATGATAGAATTTAAGATAAGCCGTAATTTGCGATTTGAACTTTTGAGGTATGGGGTATGTTTGACCATATTTCAGAAAACTATGAAGGGCATTGCATATTACAATATGTCATCTTACCACTAATGATATCTCACAAGCCAGGTTGTGTTACAAAATAAGCTCAGCAGATGACTTAGAGAAGAATAATTTAACAAAAAAGGTGCCAGTCTGTGGTACTGCGATTTTCTATGTCCTTCAAAATATGGCTGTTACAACTATACAATCCAAATATTTGTTCTGTTAAAGTCTATTTCACATATCTGACATGACCCAGTACCAAATACAACAGATTTAATACCAAAACAGAGCTCTTTTTATCAAGTCTAGTTAAAAATTCGCGGAATTTGATCACGTTAGCTATGGGAGTAGTTTCTATATAAACATTGGGGTATGGGGTACAATATATTGCCCGTTACAATATGTCATTGTAAAGACCAGTTATACCACTCTCCGCCTCGTGCCCATTGTTCTAACCATGCTTTCTAATTTCCATAACCGAATATTTTATTATTACCACCTGGCTTTCTTTTGTTTAAAAAGTGTCCGATTTACAAGTTCTTTTGTTGACAGTTCTTTTGTTAAAAACTGTCCAGTTTACTAGTAAATCGGACACTTTTAAACAAAAGAACTTGTAAAATGGACACTTTTTAAACAAAAGAAAATCACGTGGCGACGATTTACTAGTAAATCGGACAGTTCTTTTGTTAAAAACTGTCCAGTTTACTACTAAATCGGACACTTTTAAACAAAAGAACGTGTAAAATGGACACTTTTTAAACAAAAGAAAATCACGTGGCGACGAGTAAAAAAACAAACGCGAGACATTAACCAGAAGAAATTTATTTCACCATCAAGTACAGAGTAAAGACACTCTAAAAGAATCACCGGACTGAATTAATTTTGCACGACTGTACATCTCAAAATCAATTACATGTCACCGTGAAATAACGGATTTGATTGCAAATATCACTTCTGTGTTAGGATTATTGTTATCATGATCATTCGAAGCTGGAATTTAAGACTTCAAAGTCAGTTGTCAAACACTGAATGTGGAGATTTCAGTCGCCTTAGGTAAAGTTAAATCTAGCAATAGGAAACACACACACGCAGTACCACAGTCATTGTGGATCTAGACATATTGTTTTTATGTACTTGCAGTTTCTGTTGCGCCTTTCTCTGACGTGGTTGTGTAGCTTGGTCTTCCGATTGTGACTGGCGTGACAGGGGACTGTTCTTTTCCATCTTTGGCTTGGTAGTTGAAGTGCACTGGATACAGCTTTCATTTGTACTTCATCCGCCATAGCGAACTACGTAGAGCGACTGGGCATTGCATGTATGCTGCTCAAAGTTTTCGACCCAAATGAGCAGAGCGTGACTCTAACGTCGATCTGCAAACACCTTTTCACTTCATTCAACCAACCAATCAAGCAAGCATAATTCATACAATTCAAATAAAATCAGGTGCTCAACCACGTCATCGCACTACAATAGCAACACATGTCAACTTTGTTTTATCCAATCATGGTTATTTTTTATACTTTCATTCAACAAGGTGTCAAAACGCGTCAATGTTTTCCTGCCAAAGTTTCATCGTGCATTGCACTAAAATTACAAATAAAAACTTTCGGCGTGCAAACAAGGCTCTAAAACTCGGCAAATTCGTGGTATAACACGGTAAGCGAACTCGTAGTCGGCGGTTTACGGAATGTAACGGTACAGTTTGCCATAAAACTCCTCGGCCCTGCGGGCCATAGAGTTTTACTGGCAAACTGTACCGTTAAATTCCGTAACAGCTATAGATCCCATTTTTTTCTGTTAAAAGTTCATTGCGTATTTTTGATATTGCCAAGTTCAAATAAAACAGATTTCATAAAAAAATTTGCCCAATTTTTTATGTCTGCATAAAACATTGGTAGAATTTGACATTAGCTATGACAGTAGTTTTCGATGAAAACTTTGGGGTTTGGGATAAGTTTAGGTCATATTTCATAAAAAGTGTACAAGATATTGCATGTTACAATAAATCATTTTAAAGATTAGTAAATTATCTTTCTAATGATACCTGAAAACTTACATTATATCCTATAAAAAGCTCAGCAGATGACTTATAAAAAGGTAGATTCAACAAAAATGCACGCAAGTCAGGAATACTGAGATTTTGCTGTACCCTTCAAAATCTGACTGTTACAATTACAATTGCAGTTACAATTTTTTTGTTAAAAGAGACATTATTGTATCTTTGACCTCATACTGTTGCAAACAAGCAGTTGATAATGTTATTCGACTTACTGAAAGATGTCTAAAAAGACGACCACAGACAACTTCCATCCCGTTTGCGTACACCGTATAGAAAAAACCTTGGGTCTGAGGTTTATGGAGGGTACTGTTAACCTCAGAGTTGGCAGGTTGACCTGCGATCAGACCACACTGCTAACTGCTATCTAGGCCGCTGTAAGCATCCGCGTGTGAAAAAAGTAAACCACACGAAGTGACAGTCGAAAGCGGCAGTTTCGGGATTCCCTATTACCGATCCTGTTTGCTCATTACATTTTGACGGTCAGTTTTTCATGGAGATCTTGACGGCCAATCTGCTCTTAGATACACCATTCTTTGCTGCATGCTACAGAGCACATTTTAGAATGGGCATTTCAAATGTCTACCAGTACGAGCTGACGACGACAAGGCCTATAGTATATGGTAATTGCGGATCTTTTTCATCTCGTTTGTTCCTCCATATGCATATGTAGACTTGCCCAAAGCCTTTGAGCATAGAAATGTGAAAACAAATTAAAATGAAGGGATATTTAACTTCAGTAGACAGTCACGTTATTGTCGAGGTGATCGCGAAATTGAGCAATGTACTTTGGCGACTGACAAGTATGTGAAGACCTCAAAGTGGTCCCCGACTTCAAAGTGGTCCCCATCCTAAATGTCTGATAAGATAGGGGTTAAACTCAAGTCTGACGACACCTACCGCATAATGGACGCTTTTGTTGTCACACGGACGTTTCCGATGTAATATCAGCTGCTATTTTAGTATTTAATACTTAGAGTTGGGAAAAATGTACAAAATAAGGGCTGAGCACAGAATTAACAATGGGGAGGGCTAGTGTCTACATCATCATGACTTATCTATAAAATGACTCATTTGAAGTCATATCGATATTTGGAAGTCATTCTAATCGCTGCTCGTAAATACATAAACGGATATGAAATACAATTTGCAGCATTGCTGTGGCGTATCAATCGCACTTGCGGGTCAAAAATTCATCGCCACAAGCCAGCCCATAGACATTTTTGGTAGTTTACTTCGACCGGTACTATAACACTGGTCAGTTCACGACCCATTGTCTACTTCTGCTAGCTACCTCAATAATATAAACATGTATTTTCAACCGTTTTCCCGTGAGCCGACGTCCACGAATTCTGCAACGTTTGCCCTCTCGCGTAATTGAATACTTTGGGTCTGTCAAAAGTTCAGAACCGAGCAGAAACAGTCAACGGGTCTTAAAAAAAGCTGAAATTATAGATGTTGCCACATTCAACATAATTAACGGAAGTAGGAGATGAGTCATAGATAGTCAGAGATAAAGTAGGTACATGTACATTTATTCAAAGACTAAGCTATTTCATTATTTTGCGAGGTAAATAAAAAAACCGATTGGTGTCGTAGTAAACGACAGAAAAGGTCTATGCATGGACAGATTAACAGCGGTTCTGAAGCGATATCCCTTGAAACGAATGCAATCTATAGGCCTCAGCATTATGCTACGAATGCACAGATGTAAAATACACCAGAATAGGGCTCGAGGCCAATATTTTAGGGGGATATTTTTCTTAATTTTTTTTACAAAGATATCCAATACCTACTATAGAAAGTGACGCGATTGAAGTAATACATTACCTAAAAGAAGTTGAATACAGCAGGCGGAGTGTAAAATTATCCGAATTTTCATGGGACACCTTTGAAGTCAAGAGGACGCTTTTGAAGTCAAACTGATTTCTTTATTCTTAACTAAAAGTTTGAAAAAACAGGAAGCGTACTCTTGTCTTATTTATACCTGATACTTAACAGGTCGCATATTCAATTGTAAAATCAAAACATTCTTTCTTTAACATAAACGATTGAATACAGGACAGAGAGCGTAAAATCATCACAAGTCTTTGGGGACCACCTTGAGGTCAAAAAGACACTTTTGGAGTCAAACTGATTTTCTTTATTCAATACCAAAAGTTGGACAAAATCAAAGAAGTGTAAGGCTTACTATAGTTTTATTAATACCTGATACTTCACAGGTCGCATGTTACATTTTCAAGTCAACACATTCTTTCTTTAACATAAACGATGTTGAATACAGCAGAGAGACGGTAAAATCATCCCAAGTTTTCGGGGACCACTTTGAAGTCAAAAGGACACTTTTGGAGTCAAACTGATTTTCTTCATTCAATACTAAAAGTTGACAAAAATCCAAGGAAGTGTACTATAGGTCTATTATACCTGATACTTCACAGCTGGCATGTTACATTTTTCAAGTCAACAATTCTTTTTATTTACCTTAAAAGAAGCTGAACATAGCAGATGGAGCATATGATCAGTGGAATTTTGTGGACACCTTTACGGACATTTTGGTGTCATATGTATTTTTTCAATACAATACCAAATGTGTGATAAATCAGTAGAAATGTAGAATAATCCTACAAGTAACTCTGTCTTATAAACTCAATCTCATACACACATACAAATGGACGTTGAGCATTATTTAGCCAAAAAAAATCTTTATTTAACTGTACATAAATTTTAACAGTAGAGTAAAGCACAAGAGCAGTTTTTCTCTATAAAGTAAAATAACTACTTTCAATAACCGGAAAAATGAGATAAAGGGCATCAATTTCACAAAAATAAAAGCAAAATTACTTAAAGGCCAATACAGTCCTGTTGTGCTATGTAGAGAATAGCTTTTTGTGACACATATGTTTATGAAGATAGATACTTTGATAGCACATTTCAAAAAAATGTCAAAAAGCTGCATTACAAAATTGAAAATATGATTATTATTTGAACATCACAGTAAGATTATCCCTGAGAACAAATCAGCCCGTGGTATGAGATGAGTAGTGTTTTGAGAAAGAGATTTTTCGATCAATAATGGAAAACATAGCATCAATGACACTTGGCTCTCATTTGATTTGATGAGGCAGGCCACAGTGTGTATACTTAACTATGTTTACCCTTGGCAACATGCATACAAAGTTTCATAGCCATTGGAAGAGGGATTTCAGAGAAAATGGTTTTTTACCAAATATGGGAAAGGTTGCGCAAAAATGCCTATATGAAAATATTCACCAAAAATTTGAAGACACTCAACCGAGGTTGCCTCTAGATACATTAAAAACAAATTTCAAACCAATCAAAACATTTACTTGAAAGAAAATTATTTTTTGACCAAAATATTGCCCCAAAATGCAAAAAAACCCAAAAACACAAAGATGAAAATTTCACCACAATTTAAGAAATCATATAGAAAACAACTCTAGAGTCAAGAGTATTAAGTTTCAAGGCAATCCAACAAGAAATTTAAGAGAAAAACTTTTTTAACCAAAAATTGGAAAAATTGCCCCAAAAATACAAATTGCAGATTTCATCATATATTCAAGATATCATATTTAGTTCATCTGTAGGAACCTGTATACCAATACCAAATATCAAAGCTGTCAGATGGGCGGTTTTGATGAAATAAAGTTTTGACCAAAAATGACAAAAAATTCCTTAAAAGTACAGATTTGCATATTTCATTACAATTTGAACAAATCTAAGTTGGGTTATCCCAAGGGACCTATATACAAAATAACAAAGTGTCTGACCAGCGATTATGAAGAAGATTTTTTACCAAAAACGCCTTTTTTGGCGCTAATTTGCATATTTTCAACAATATCAAAAAATACCGTCAAGGACAGTGTGCTCACATTCGGTTTGAATTGGTAAATTCAAGAAATATTTAAACCAGAAAAACAAGAATGACAAAAGCAAATAAGGTCTGCAACTTAGGTAATGGAGGTCGTCTTTGGGAATATCATCTTCTATAGCAACGGGACAAGCAGATCCTACATACAGAAAGCGATGTCAACAAAAAAATTAGCCAGAGAAGCTTGACATAAAGAAAAGGTGGGAGAGTGGGGAAAAAATAAAGAGTGGGAAAAAATGTACAAGGGATCTGGTAAAAAGTAATGCTACCTCATCAATCTTCTAGCCCCTACCCCCTCCTGAATATCAAATGTTCCACCCCTTACATAAAACCAGCTGACAGGAAATGTATTTACAACCTTGGGGATGTTTTAATTAATGCTATGAGTGCTATCATTCAAATGTAAACAACACTTAAATCAGTTACAGATAGTGAAATGCCTTCCACTGTGGGGGGGATTACAACATCTGGAATTATCCTGGATCCTTATTTCTCATCAGTTCTTATGTGTCTTAACATGCAAAAGTTGCAAAAATTGGTTCGCAATGAAAATATTTACTTCAACTTTGTTTTCTGGATCAAATTTTACTACAAATTGATATTAAATATGACAAATTATGTTCACAGCCTTCGAAACTCTCTCACAACATATCCTGGGTTGGTGTAGGTCATTTAAGGTCATAAACTGAGAAAATTACCTAAAATATAAAAATTTGGGGGTTTCCCAACACTTTGAGGACTTTCGGGACTTTTGTACCAAATTAAAAAGCTATCAGACAAGTAATTTTGAGAACAAGTTGTCTGTCCAGGAGCTTTAAAAAGAAAATATTTTTTAAGATTTTTTGACCAAAAATGACAAAAATTGCCCCAAAACAGTAATATTTCCAATTTTGTCGTAAGTTCAACAATTAGAAGGGTAACACCCTTGTAAACATCCAATCCAAATTTGAGAGCAATTGGGCAAGCGGTTTCTGAAAAGTAGAAATTTTACTTAAAATGAGAAAAATAACCAAAAAATTCAGCAAAAATACAAAATTCAAGATATCTTCACAATATTCATAAAACTGATTTTCATCAACCTGAGGAACCTGTATACCAAATATCAAAGCTATCAGTTTGTTGTTTTTGAATAAAATTTTTTTTGACCAAAAATTCGGAAAATTGCCCTAAAATTACAAATATGAAAATTTCAATTCAATTTGTATAAACTTGACTGAGGTCATCCTGAGGAACATGTATACCAACTTTCAAAATAATCAGATGAGTGGTTTCAGAGAAAATACCGCAATTATACGGTGTCGCTCAAATTTGATCAGAATTGGTATATACCAGTATGGGTTACCAATGATCAACAATAAATGTTGTTTCTATCTGTTCAGTGGAGGAAAATTATACGTTGATGTTATGGCAATGATTTCTGCACAGTACAACCAGAAAAACAACAAGAAATATTTAAACCAGAAAAACAAGAATGACAAAAGTAATTAAGGTCTAACTTTTGGTACTGGAGGTCAACTTTAGCAACCTGCATGGCAGAAACACGCCCCTCTTAGTTTAGTATAAACTGTCTTCCCCCATCTACTGTCTATGGTTGCAGCTGGTCTGTTAATATGTAACAGTTCATAAACAAGGACAGGAAATGAGTCAAGATCAGTGGAGTTTGCCTGTTTCTCACTGGCATGCCTCCTGCACATTTGCTGGATTTCACTTTTCTTACCTCATTTGCACATTTTTGACACTGATGTGTTCATTTGAACAAATTCACATCTCAATCCCTGCATCTACCTGTACACCAAATACTGAGATGGTAGCTTTGGCGGTATGGGAGCCTTTGTGTGTGACGGACATACATCTGCACATACCCACAAATATACAGACATGCAGACATGCAAATCGGATGCAAATGAACTGATTCAGCTTTTATGATAACCTCACATTGGTGTACCAAATGTGAGCTAAAAATTAAAAAAAATATTCTCAAATCATATTTTTCATCTACGCAACAAATAGCAAATCAGTAAATACTGCGGTTATCAAGATATTTGAGTGACTGGACACCTCACAAATGGACATACATACATACTGACAACGGATGCCGGACAGATACCCATCCCAATAGCTTCAAAAGACTATCGTATAGTAGCTAAAAATGAAAATTTCACCACAATACTAACGAAAATCACCATAAACATCCTGCATACAGAGTTTCAACAAAATCTAGACTGCCGTTACAGAGTTTAAGCGTTTGCTGGATTTTCTCTGTTTTCTACCACATTTCTTTTTTTTTACCTCATCATCATATTTTGAAGACTGACACTTTCATTTGAACAAATTCACATCTCCACCCTCATGTGCACCAGTACACCAAATACTACAATGGTAGTGCTGCGGTTTTTGAGTTTTCGATGTGCACGAAGATAGCATGCACACATACTAACATACATAAATGTAGACACCGCTGATCTACCATAAAAACTCTTTTTGGTATAATATACATACATGTATACACCAAATGTGAGCTAAAAATTGTCCTGAAAATAGAAAATTGTGGATTTATCAAATTGTGAATTTGATCATCCCTATGAACCTGTATAACAAATATCAGTGCTGTCAGGCAAGGGGTTTTGGTGTAAAAAATTCTATTTTGTTTCAGCCAAACCTTAAAGCCCCATACAGCAGCAAATGTGTTGTAAACCAATCTCAAATTATCCTCAGTTTTCCAAGGGTTTTCTTCAAGTAAGACACATTAAAGACCAAAAAAGTGTACAACACTGTCGATAGCCTAAGAAGTAGCATTTAAATTCAAACTTTTAACATGATTTTAGATTTTCCGAGAATTTCAAAAAAACAAGTCATTGACAATGACATAGTCCCCACTTGTAATAGGAGTATTAGTCTTGACTGGGCAGGGAAATGTGGTCATTAAGAAGTATCACTGGAGTGTACATGTAATATGTTCAGATCTATGGGCACATAGGTCTATGTCATTGTTCCCAATTTGAAACAAGAGGCATGTCTAAGTTATGGTTCTAAATCGGGAAAAAAGATCAGACCTCTAGCTGTATTGGCCAGCCAAGAAATACATATGTGCATAATAAATGAGGTACAAGATGTGACATCTTAAGGTCTATTATCCTATCAAAATTGAAGCGTAAAGAACTTGTGGTTACTGAGTTGTGCATATACATATGTATAATCAAGGTCAAAGGTTACCGAGGTCACATGACATTTTGTCAAAAAAAATTGTATTGCTAAGTTATCCCTATATACCAAAAATCAGACCTCTAGCTCTATTGGCTCGCTCAAAATTAGATATGCACATAATTAATGAGGTACAATATGTGGCATCATAAGGTGTCCTATCATACCATATATGAAAGGTTTAGCACTTGTGGTTACTGAGTTATGGACAAATATGTATATTTGACGTCAAAGGTCACCAAGGTCAGGTGACATTTTGTCAAAGTGTCTGAGATATGTGCGTGAACGGATGGGTGAACGGATGGACTCACGGACGGATATGTCCCAATCTATAAGCCCCCTGGACTTTATCTGTGGGGACTAAAAACTGTGTCACTGCATCCTTTTTGCAATATGAATACGATGAGAAACTAAATTTTTATTTTTCTTGGCCTTATACATGGGAGTTTATGGAGAGCTGCCTTATACATGGGAGTCTATGGAGGTGTAAACCAAAAAGTCCTCTAACACGGCCAAATTTGATCACATTGTGAAACAAATTGACGTGCATCTGTATGAGGTAGGGTACTATCCTTGTACCAAGTTTGAACAAAATCGCTCCAGGCGTCTCTGAGATATCTGTGTGAATGGACGGACGGACACACGCACTGACGGACCGACATGACCAAACCTATAAGTCCCCCCAGACGGTGTCCTTGGGGACTAATAATCATATGACAGGAAAATAAAAATTACAACAAATAGTTGGCATTCGTGTGTTGTGCATTAAGTAAATGGCATCATGCTTGTTTCTGGTATGATCATGGTGTGTATGTGCGGGGAAATACTGGTTTTTTTTTACTTTTCTGTTGGTCGCCAATTTTTGAGTACGTCACCAGTTTATTATTCAGCCTGTTAAAACGTGTAGGCATGGTCCAAATCAGCAAGCAGTGATAACTCTGATCTTTCCACATCATTTCCAAGAACTCTGTTATCTGGAGAGATTAAAATTGAAAAATTTATTACCAGTAAGCAAATCAATCCAGTCATCATTATCAGAAGATAAAATGTATGCAAATTAAATATAATCTCTTTTTGGTATTTATATACACACCAAATATGAGCTAAAAACTGACTCAAAGCAGGTCTGTTCATTATAAGCACATATGTAAAATTATGACTACGGTAAGTATTGAAATGGAGACATAACAAAATACATAAATGAGTACACTATAGGTGTAACCGTAAAGACTCAAATTGTGTGCTGAACACATGAGGCTGAGATTGGGGATTTGGCTCAGCGGTTTTATCTATGGATTCTGCGCTAGGTGACTGGTGCTATACGTTGTGAGTTCAAATCCGACTGAAACACAATATATACAAAAGTGTATGGACACAAATTCCATGAGCACAATCATATTGTATTCAGTTTAGATTGACAGCTTGAATTTACAGCTAGACATCAGTTAAGACTGATGACACAGTCCTTGACGTAAAAGAACTTTGTCATTCAAAGTCACTGAAATGTACGTTGTACCAATGATGTGAAATGACCTAAGTTACAATGAAAACAATGTCAAGGCATGTAGAGTACGAACTCAACACATGGAAACTAGACAATATGGCTGCCTCAAAGTGCTAAATTTGCTTTCCTGTGCGTGCATGATACAGCCTTGGGGCTTAGTGGGCCAGGGTCGGGTGTTGGAGTATATTTCTATTCTTTCAAGTATCATCATAAATTCCTGACAAACTGTGTTTAAAACCCTTTCCCCAAAATACCACGGACAGGTAAAAAAATCTAAGTTGGCAAAGAGCAGTCAGGGGGGGGGGGGTCACTCTATTACTTGCCAATATGTATATGCGCCGCCAATGGGGTGGGTATTTCAGCAATTTGGTCCAAAATGGGGGGGGGGGGTTCAATTCCACTGTAAACCATGGTCTAAAATGGGGTTGAAGTTTGAGTGCCACACAAGAACAAATTTCAACAGTCTGTTCCCATCTCGCTAGCAGGGTTCTGAGCTGCACTCAATAAGCATGGATATCTTTTCTGTGGCAGGGGAACCATTACAGAGACCCCCTGGCTTAAAGTAAATATGGACTTTGTTTTAAAACATTGTCACTGATTTGTCAGAACTCTACATATGAAGGTTTTTTGCCCAATAGAAAATACCCAAACAAAGTGGCTCTACTGCTCCTAGTATTATTCAGGTCGACCATGGCCATATGAAGTAATATTGCTTTACAGACAAACAGCGAGGTTTGTTGTGAATTGTAATTTTAAAAAAAAACACCACTCAGACTGTAACTGCAGATAACTGATAATTTGCAGAAGCTGGACCAAAATTTGGTGAGAGTGAAAGGCATTTTCTTTCACAAAATTTGTTAGTATTTCCTCGGAATCATGGCTTGGCCAGCAACAAAATAGCTCTAAACGCAGTATAAGCTTACAGTGGTAGGCTTTGCCGGGGCAAATACTTGCTTTTTCCGTTTTAAAAATGTTGACGCTATGAGTTGACCTGGGTCAAAGGTCATAAAGGTCTAAAATGGGGTCCTAAAACAACGAGATTTTAGGTCTAAAATGGGCCCTGGGTTTTATACCCGCGGCCGCACACCCCTACCACTTCTCTGAACAAGTACTCCCCCCTCCCCCCGAGAGAGGTACAGCAGTTCTAGCTCTGCGTTATATAACGCCGGAAACACACAGCATCGTACGCAGGGCCATCATTCATTGTGCGATGTTTCTGTGTAAGTTCACAGGTTCAACAGTGTAATTTGATTTTGGACGAAGACAATCAGCACTCGCACACAGGCGTTCTGTTTACTGGATAGTTTGTATAAGTGTAGTTTATGTTACGTTCCGATGTTCTGTTCCGTAAAAGTCTACGGAACAGAACGTCGGAACCATGGTCGGAACGTAGCATAAAACAAACTACATGTACCCAGTAAATGGCACACAGTCCATGTAGCCGACAATGAGAGCAAATGATATGCGGTCAAGGTCTCCTCAACTAACTTTCAGCTGGTTCTTCACTTTCTACTATTTTTTTAGTATTTTTTACAAAGGCACAGACTTATTCTACCTGCAACTTAAAACTGATAGTGATTTTGTAGCTCATTCTTTACTATTTTTCATAGTTTTTGGTAGCCGGTAACACACACTTCGTGTTCGTGTCGGCTACATGGACGATCTGCCCAGTAAATAGCTCTGCTGCATGGCCATGGCAGGGCTGTGTGTTACTAACTGTTAGCGGCGCGGCGTTATACGACCTCCCAACACATGTGGTGGGAGGCCGTATAACGCCGGTAACACACAGCCCTGCCATGCAGAGCTACCCAGTAAACAGAACGCCTGTATGCGAGTATGAAATATAACGTCGAGCAACAAGATTGAAATTAATGACTGTTTGGGCTGGTACTCACTCAGTAAATTGCTAGGCCATATGGACCGCATATCCATACAGTGATCGGTGGGTCGCGGTCGCTGGTCTCAGGCTCGTCCGTGCCGTGTGCAGCGCAATCGAATCTCCCATGATGCTAATATGAGACACCCTAACCAGGTGAAAAAATTGGACGCGCAGTTTGGGCTGGTTTGGCATGTAAAATGCATCGGAATTTTGAAAAAGTAATAAAAGTGAGCGCATATATCAAAAAGGACCAAAATAACAGATTAGTATTGGCAATGTTACAAAGTTTAACAACTTTATGCAAATATAGGAATGAAAAAATCCCTGGACTGCGTAAAATTTCAGTTCAATTACAACTATGGGGACCACTTTGAAGTCAGGGACCATTAGAGGTCTTCACACACGTACATTATGTACATTGTTGGGTGAAAGCTAACTCTGCGTGGCAAGCCTAGGGCTGTGCCAAACAGCAGGTAGCACCTCTGTTGCGGCGTGCAGTTTCTCCACCAAAAACAACCCACTTTAAATCCCAAACTTGCAATGAGTTTCGTTTTCAAGCACACCCACCTCGCCTGGGTACACGATTAGCCCTGCGTACAGGTCTGTGTGTTCCCGGCGTTATACGGCGTGGAGGCCGTACGCAGGGCTTTAGGTACACGATGTGCTCAGCTGCGCTTCTAAACTTACGTAAAGCCCACTTTTGGGAGTGGGTCGGAGGCACAGAGGCCGTAAGCGAACGGGTCTAGGCAACTGTCATTGCGATGTACTCACTTTTGGTTCGAAATGCGATTCAACTGATACAAATAATTACACGATGCACAGAGAATAACAACATTCAAACAGATCTTGTGTGTCGAGAGGTGACTCCAATCGCGAGCAGTATCAATGACAGTACTCGCCCGGCGCGGTGTCACAATGTCACCGATGCTACACACCGTGTAGTGTTCAGTCCGAGTGCGATGTTTGCAGGTTCAACAAGTGATCGTGTCGCAAAACGAACCAACTTAATGGCAAGAAAATGCCCTAAAAATCTTAAAAGGTGACGAAGATTTGCTAAAGATCAAATGCACAGGAATGCATCACTCTGTGCCTGTTTCACTATCACCACAGCAATCTGACATCGTTTTAGTTTTACCATTGATCCAATTGCGTCTATGGTTTTATTTGTTTCACAGTCCGTGTCATCGATACTAAAATCAAACTTACAAGCAAATGCCCTGCTTAGTTTCACTATTTGACAGTAGTTTGTGATACGTGCATTTGTTTATGCGCCGTGTGCTCCTCGATATCCATTGTGCTGAAGTTAGTGTGTAGGTCACAGGCCGTTCACGTTCCAGCTGTACTTTGATGGTTGACGTATGCGTAGTAATATTAGTCATGTGCAGGGGTTCAATCATGGCGGTTGGTTCAAATCGCGCGGACACCCTTACCAACATTGAACCTTGCCGTAAAGAGCAAGAAGATGATTTTTTACATTTCCTCGAAGCCGTCAATAGTCACAATTTAGGTCTCCCATTGATTTAACCGGGGATTTCAGTCATCGAAAAAATGTAAAAAAAACAAAACAAAAAACAAGGGATACAAATAATGTCCCTTTAAAAGTCTATTTTATATTTCTGATATGACCCTTTACCGAATGAAATAGATTTCATACAAATGCCTGATTTTATATATCTAGGTAAAGAAATGATAGAATTTGATTTCACATATGACAGTCACTGCAATTTTCAATCTACACTTAGGGATATGGGGTAAGTTTAGGTCATATTTCATGAATACTATACTACATATTGCATGTTACAATATGTCATTTTAAAGATTAGTAAATTATCTTTTTAATAATACCTAACAAATGAGGTTATATTCAAAAAAAAGCTCAGCAGATGACTTATAAGGAGACAGATAAAACAAAAATGCATGTAAATCTGCAACACTGTGGTTTTGTGGTACCCTTCAAAATATGACTGTTACAGCTATAGATTCCCAATATCTTTTCTGTTAAAAGTCTATTTCATATTCTGACATATCCCTGCACCAAATAAAACAGATTTAATAGCAAAAACGGCCAGATTTTTGTGTCTAGCTAAAGAATTTGTAGAATTTGGTTTTAGCTATGACTGCAATTTTCAATGTAAACTTTGGGGTATGGGGTAAGTTTTGGTCATATTTCATGAATACTATACTATATATTGCATGTTACAATATTCATTTTAAGATTAGTAAATTATCTTACTAATGATACCTAACAAATGAGGTTATATCCAAAAATCAAGCTCAGCAGAAAACCTATATGAAGACAGGTTTAACAAAAATGCATGCAGATCTTCAACACTGTGGTTTTGCGGTACCCTTTAAAATATGACTATTACACCTGTAAAGTCCCAATATTTTTTCTGTCAAAAGACTATTTCATATTCTGACATATCCCTGTACCAAATAAAACAGATTTAATAGCAAAAAATAAAACAGATTTATTAGCAAAAACGGCCAGATTTTTGTGTCTAGCTAAAGAATTTGTAGAATTTGGATTTAGCCATGACTGCAATTTTCAATGTAAACTTTGGGGTATGCGGTAAGTTTTGTCATATTTCATGAATACTATACCACATATTGCATGTTGCAATATGTCATTTTAAAATATAATAAATTATCTTTTTAATGATACCTAACAAATGAGGTTATATTCAAAATCAAGCTCAGCAGATGACCTATATAAAGACAAGTTTAACAAAAATGCATGCAAATCTGCAACACTGTGGTTTTGCGGTACCCTTCAAAATATGACTGTTACAGCTGTAGAGTCCCAATATTTTTTCTGTTAAAAGTCTATTTCATATTTTTGACATGTCTCTGTATCAAATAAAACAGATTTCATGCAAAGCATTGCATTTTTTATTATGCCAAGCTAAAAAATTGGTAGAATTTGAGATTTACTGTATTTTAGATGTTAAAGTTTTGGGTATGGGGTAAGTTTTGGTCATATTTCACAAAAGAATGTAGAAGATATGCATAGTACAATATGTTGTCTTAAAGAACAATAAAGTGTATTTCTAATGATACCAAACAAGTGAGGTTATGTTTAATAATAAGCTCAGCAGATGACTTACAAGAAGACAGATTTGACGAAAATGCATTTGGGTTGGAAAATGGTAATTTTGCGGTACCCTTCAAAACATGACCATAACAGCTATTGCGTCCCTATATTTTTTTTCTGTTCAAATTCCATTTCGTATTCTAGGGATCCCAAGGCTTCTGAAAAATACAGGTTTGTTATCCTGTGGGGGGGGGGGGGATGCACGTAGACCCCTCTAGCCCACGGCCTGTACGTTACGACACTGCACTTACTTCGGTTTTCCTAATGTTTTAACGATTATTGATTCTTATCTGATATTGCAAATTCAACATGTGGGATATGCACAGTTCTTGGAGATGAATCGGAGACAGTACGGCTAATATGTCCACGTATATTCATATATGCCGTAGAGCTACTCGATTTGTGCGATGGGCAGCCCTTTGGTGGAGAGCTTTCTTATGGTTGCAAGATTTTAACTTTACCCGATTTTGTTGATGGAACTCATAACTTTCGTAAAAGAATGATGAGTTTATTTTTCACCATACAGAAAAAACTTCATAATCCATCCTATCTTTCACATTTAACGAAGTACCGAGCTTAATAGTAAATATCCCTTAACACAGATTCTACATCTTAACATTTAAGTAGTTCGCTTTCAAAGTGTACACAACCCTCCAATAAAGTGGAATGACCTAACAGCAGAATAGTATCAATAACTGATACGACTATCATGTCACCTCTTACTAACCAACTTTCTATGAGTACTGATGGGGTCAAGAAAGGGTCAACTGTCGATTTAGTCGCCAAAAATCGCTAGGAAAACGGTCATAATCAAAGCATGATTATGATATGGGCGATGTGGCACGAAGTTTTGTTGATATCGCGTCACCTGTATAGTTATGCCTATGTGACACTGCCAATATCGGTCAAGGGCACAAATACAGTTGATGTGCCAGAACATTTTACTTAAATGCCGTCATCGATCAGGTGACCTCAAGGTAGGTGAATAATGTCTGTGCATCACAACTTAACACAAATATGTCTGTACTGTGACCTCTCAGACATTGGTAAAGTGTTATCAAGTTGACCACAGTCTACATTTTTGCGTTTCCACGGTTCATTGTTGATCACTAGAGTCCCTAGATATCTTAATGTAACAGGCCGTTCGGTACTTTGGTACTTGTGCCACTTCCAACATAAGAATATTACGAACTGATCTCAACTTCTGTATCTATATTTAAAGTCGCAATACTTGTCTGTAAACGTTAAAGTTTATAATAGAGTGCTTATTTGTGTCGAAAACATTATATCGGTTTTCGGAATTATTTCTATTGTTTAATGTTTCCTGCTGTGAAGATAACTTATATAAAGGAACCGTTTACAATAACAAACACTGACAGGGTAAGAGAGATATCAATATACACCCGTTTATGTTTATTGCTGTTTGTATTGAAATAGGGAGACAAGAAGTTAATGATTTACCCGTAATATGCATATGTTCGGTCACGAGACCTAATGAGTGACGCCATATTTGTTTCGACAGAGTGCCAGGACGTCGAGAAGGTACAGGCAATAACGAATTTGCTGATCTCCTGGCATTGTCTATGGCATCAGCATGGCTGCCAGCGATCGTAAGAATCCCCAGGTTAGCAGACTCCACGATTGTTTCGCACGATTTTACGTCTGTAGTATGTAACATGTAAAGAGTTCATTCAACTGTGCTACGTTACTCTAGTTTTGACGGGTATGCAATGTTACTCGGTAAAACTTATCACATTATACAATGAATCTGTCAGACTGGAAAGCTCAGCTGTATCTATTTCACGTGTATGACTATATCTTATTAGCATGGCTTTCTAAAAACCCATAGAACGAAAAACAACTTTGTCTAGTGCATTACAAGGTGCATGCACGCTCTTTTCTAACAAGAATGATCATCTCTATCCTGGACGTAAAAAGGTCACAGTTCGTGGTGGAAATTTTCAGCGTTTTTAGATAATGGCGTTCACGCATGCATTTAATCACGATCGTTTAATAACAATGTTTCAGTGAGGTAACAAAAGGTAAGAAACGTTATTAACCATAGTCCTCGCGGATCGGTATTCTCATAGAATTTAACCCTTTGCACCCTGACCCCTGGTGATTTATGATGTCATACGGACATTTTTTCCAGCCTGGGTCAAAGGGTTAAAATACGTTTAAAGCTACTCTACAAAAATACTACTAGGTATACAGCTGCACAAGTTGTACCCTTTACCTATCTCCATCTTGACACGTGCCAATAAAATAATGTAAGCAATGACAATATGGTACTTTGAATTCAAAGTGTTGCCCATTTCTTGGTTCATTACTTAGTATCATCTTATTAATCGTACAAACTTGTGTAATAAATCACAATCGTCAATTTACAGCACGCCGACAAGAAATCTAGAAACAAAGGCAAAGCTTGTGTTTTTCATTGTCCATTCTTATGGTTTAACGAGCTTTGGGTCAAAGATTAAGTCGATGACATTGTTGTACAGTCAGTATTTCTGTCAATACTTCTGAAATCAAGAAATATACCAATTCAAATATTTTACACTAACAATAGATCACACTATATGAAACAAATTATGAACATTAATCTATAGTGCATTTTCCTTGTTAAGGCTCTAATTGTTATTAGTTGAGTTATTAGATGAGTTCAATTAATGTTCAAAATCACAAGGAAGTGATCAAATGACCATCTTGTGTCAGCTTTGCTTTCCTTCGTACTGCTGTCCATGGCAATCAATGAAAACAAAAAACAAAAACAAAACAAAAACGAAGATGGGTATATGACACATATAAGCACCTAGTATTGCGCATCAGACAATATTCTGCATACCCGCCAATGTACTTGCTGTAGATGATGATGATACAACTCACTAAATTGTAGTATAAATGAACAAGCCCTGGGTTGGTACTGAAATCCATTTAAATCCACTTATATGTTTGTTTATCATCCTGCATGTAGTTTCTGAATCTGAGCTTAGCAGTGTATAATTAATTGTTTACCATTACAGAAATCTGATTATAGCAGGGTATAACTTATTGTTTACTATTACAGGATCTCATTGATGCAGCAGAGCGAGGTGATGTTGAGAGGGCTAAGTCTTTGATAGATGATGGATGTGATGTCAATGGTAGAGGTAACTTTTGGAGTTGGGTGAGTATTATGAACATCTGTTTCATGTTGTCAATATGTACAAAACTAATTCAGTGAAATCCCCAAACAAAGTATATAAGAAATATTTTGGTATGTTAAGGTCGATGTATCTCATACTGATCGCTAAAATAAAAAATAAAGTAAGTTAGGTGCACACGGAAGGGTCGAAATTACTCTGAATCTCGTGTATCACGATATCTGTAAGCGATCGCGGTCGGTACTCGGTTGCTCGAAGGGTGACCCGAACAAGTCATCACGAGTTATGTATATTTTCGGGCAATTCTTTGTGTGAAACGTTAGTTAACCTCCGACTGGAATCAACCACGGTCTGTGTTCATAGATATCTTCGTTATTGGAGAAATTAAAGTCCAACCTTTGTCGAAATCTTCCGATGTATTGCCTACTCAATGAACCGATCTCGGACACCCGTATCCTCTCAGGCCTAAAGCCTTTAGAAGATCGGGTGATAACGCTCACTTGCCAGTAAGGTGCGGAATTGTGTTTTATTGTTTTTAGAAGGTTTAGCGAGAAATTTAGAAGGCTAAATTAGAATTTTCTGAATCTAAATCTAAACTCCAGCTAAATTAGAAAGTTTAGAGCACTATTTAGATTTGGGCTAAATATGATATCGTGATTATTGGATATATCGCCGGAAAAAATTGGACTCCTCAGAGCCGATCTAAACTTCAGCTAAATTAGAAATTTTAGAACGCTATTTAGATCGGGCTAAATATCGTAATTATCGGATATATAGCCGGAAAAAAAAAGTTCTGATTCCTCAAGCCGATCTAAAGCAGCTAAATAGGAAGTTTAGACAGCTATTTAGACCGGGCTAAATATTGTAATTTAGCTGTGTTTAGCTGTGTTTATCGTGTTTACTATTGTAGCTCCCATTTGACAATACATGGAGTTTAGAACAGAACACGTCGAGAGACATAATTCCGCACCTAACTCCAATTGAATTGCACGGGCATTGCAAGACTGAGTTCGTTGATGAAGACAATGCAAGTAGAAAATCTAATTTGAAGGTTTTGGTTGGTATATAAACTCAGCCTGTTCAGGTGTTTCAAGGCTTCCAGGTCTGTGAGAGAGTTCAATAATACAAATTACCAGTCTAACAAACAAATAGCTATTCGTGAATATTAAGTAAGGTAAAGTAACTTGCTCCTTTTTAAATTTGATATATCTAAAAATTACTACTTATACAAAAGGTATCACGGCATTTTACAAAACTCTCAAACTGTTTGTTTAAGCTCTTAAGTTATATACAAATTACAGAGCTGCATTCATTTTGAATTTAGGAAAAAATAACTCTTATTTATGGTATACAATCATTTATAGAAGTGAGGGACTATACTACACAGAAAGATCCGTTGCTCGAGGAGGACGCTGCCTTCGCTTCCCTCCTCTTACGACTGGACGCGGTCTGTCACATGCGACGTGAAGATGAAAGAAATTTAGTCACTCCTATGATTGTTTCTTATCGCTACGATATAGGAAGTTTATGCAAATTGCTATTGAATATTTATTAGACTAAGCTCTCTCTGCATAATAGGTATGCTTGTCATGGCAACACTGTCAATCAATTACCATTGCGGTCATCACAAATTATAACATTGTAAATATAAACATTCACATACATTCACATGTGGTAGGAATTAGTTCAACCATAGAATTTTACTTGTTAAATTTTGTGAAGTTCATGGTTTCACTGCCTACTCTCCAACTGCAAGATGTGAGGAAACAATTGCACTTTGCATGAAGATAATATTTTTGCTTAAAGCCCGGGGCGAAATGGACCGGGATCCGGATTAATGCCAAGTTTCGGTGGGCGTTTTGGGGCACGGCTCTGCATAATGAGTCTGTTGGTAACGGTTGCTATCGTTCGCATTATCTGCGTAATCTGTTTGCTCTCAACTCACGCTCTGACTATAAGCTTAGGTACAGCCTTCGCAATACGCGAAAGAAAAAAGAAAGAAGGAAAAAATATCAATTTCCTAAAAACAGGAGCGTGTTGAGTTGATGTACTGAAGTTTTTGCTGAGTTGATTCACTGAAGTTCTGGGGTCATCGTTCGAGAATGATTCTGCTACTGACCGCCACATCTATACGGAATTGGCGCCGTACATAGTACGCGTAGTGGAAATAATCATCAAGAAAGTAATAAACATAAACATTAAAAATAATCCGAAGCTGGTAATTTCGTATGTTGAAATAACGAATTACCGATCTAAACATTGACTGAGAAACACGGTCAGGAAATGGTAGGAAACAGGTGAACGACGCGACGTCATGACCGATCGCTAAAATAGAAAAATAAGTTCACTACATCACGGAAGGATCGAGATTTCCATGAATCTCGCGTACCACGATATCTGTAAGCGATCGAGATCGGCTGCTGCTCGGTTGCTTTGTCCCCGGACAACTCATCACGATCACGAGTTATGTTTATTTTCGGAGCAATGGGATGAACCAGGACTGGGTTCATAGATATCTTCGTTATTGAAGAAATTGAAGTCCAACCTTTGTCGAAATCATACGATGTAGTGCCAACTCAATGAGCCGATCTCGGACACACGTATCAATAGGCCTAAGCCTTTCAAAGAAGATCGGGTGATGACGCGTCGACGCTCACTTGCTCACCTTGAACTGACATTGACAAATACTGTTTTGATGTCTTTACAAGCTTTGTTTAATTCTCATAACAGAAGTCCAAACGTTACTGGGGCAACCGGTATGTCAAAACCTTACCAACCCTCCGAACACGACATGTCATTGCCATGTGTGAGAACACGTGTACATGTACAAACCATACGGCCGTTTTCAGGGCTAGCATTTATATCAAAAGCGACTGTAGCATACCGGTACTTTCGGCCGTAGATTGGGGGGGGGGGGGGGGGGGGGGGGCTGTTTAAAAAAGTGGCTCTCTTTGACTGACTGTAATTAAATTGATCATGGAGGCTACCGCCATGCTTTAATATTTAGTTGTTTTCGATGTCATTGTAAACTATGGACTCTGCCTGCAGTTCTGTAAAATACAGTGTACGCACTTTTCGCAAGGATACATCGTACCGGTACTGACTCATCTCTTGCTAAGTCACGACCGAAATGGCTCACTTTCGCGATGTCATTGCATCATAAACGCTTGTTAGTAAAATAGTTTATGACTACCACGACGTTTTCCATCCTGTGTGCACGCCAATATACATGTAACTCTGAGCGTACACATGGTTTATTTACATCGTAATTATTCTCGTATGCACAGCAAATGTTTGACCAGTTTACACCTTTGCGCGTCACTGCATGATTGACAATTGTTTGAATCGCGGAACGACTGTTCCTTGGGGCCATTTCCTTTGTTACGAAAGCGATTTTTCCCCCAATCGTCGTAATTTTAAAAGGCTTTGTGAAACTTTGCGGATACCTGTATGGCCTACGTGTTTATGAAGCAGTCTATGTTTATGGTATGCCAATAATGTTTGTTTGAGAATTGCTTCGGCTGATTTTCACGGAGCGGTCTACCTTGCTGTTGCCAGTTGTCACTCAAGCGCCATTATGAATTTTCGATGAGTTAGGGGTCTTTATACCCCGCACCGGGGTTTAAATTCATTGAAGTGACGAAAGTTATGAATAAAAAAAGTATGAGAAGATACCTTACAGTCATACCATGTATGCATGCAAGAATAGCCATGCATGCACTCCACTAAAAATAGATACCCTGTGATCTGAATGAGACTGCTGCCCACTCCATGTTGTGAATATCTTGGTGTCTTCAATGCCATACACGTTAACACCATTCTATTCCTCGGTACCCATGTAATAAGTGCGGAAATAGATGAAATTTCCAACAAATGACACCCAAAATAGCGTCACATGCATGTATTTCAATGTTGTGTCGATTGTGATCGCAATGTGCGATGGTACATGTAGATGATAGCTGTATGTGTAGGCTAGATGAGAAGACTATTTGATGTAAAGCGTGCCACAGCAAGTGAGGCTACCCACAATACCCCTTGATTTGTTCACTTAGACATTTTTTGCTAAAGGCTTTTTTTTCAATTTTATCAGTTTCTTAACAAATTTTAACTTACAATTTAAGTTCAGGATTATTTGCTAAAACTATGTTCCAAAATTATTGATTATGTTTGAAATTCAAGAGTAAATTGAATGAAAAGTCGATGTTTGGAGGTGCTGAAAATTGCACAATTTTCAAGATAAAGTTTTCAGCTACTAAGATGGTCTCATCATACCACCTGTTAGGTGGACTGAGTTGTTCTGTGTACAGAAGAAATCTGCTTCAGTCCAGTGAGTGATCTCCGTGTGTACAGATCATGGAGACTTGTGGGTAGTCTCACTTACTGTGCGTGCGTTAATATTCGGAAGGTGTACACAACCATAACTTTTGATGAAAGAAAACAATAAAGAATGATAAAATAATGTAGAATTTAAGTTCAAGTGACTGAACTACACGTAAAACCAAACGTTATTGCAATAATTTTAATATACGGCCCCTAATGGAAGAGTCATTTTGACTTCATATCCGTCATAGCGGCAAAACCAGTCCAGATAGCTAGTACGCCACATTATGGCGACACGAAGGAGATGGATGTCCGTTTTGTGGAGTGGCCGTGATTCACATAAGCCATTTCATCTATCAAAGCATGGTCGAAATATTTTTTTTTTTTATTCAAAGAATTTCATTGATGACTACAACGAATTTTAAAGGTCTTTGTTTATGAATTCTGCACAGACGTACACTCACATATGCCACGTTCTCTATTTCGTTTGATACTGATTGATTTTCCAACTCGCCTAATTTACGCTAGTCCCGTCGGGCGAAATGGCACAACAATTACTTGCCCTGCGGTGAAATGCTATATCCTTGAGCTCGGGGCTAATTGACTTGGGTAGCTCCTATACATCTATGATTCGCTCACCCCAGGTCGAGGTGTGATACCGACAAAAAAGAGAACATCCTCTCCAGTACAGAAAATTTTAAGGGCCTGCCTTTATTCTGTGGTCAGCAAAATTCTAAGCTCTACGAAACACTTTCTCACTGCCTCGGTGTAACGTACAAGGAGAGCTATTTTTCACATCCGTTATTTAAAATACGTAAAATAACGATTGTTGCTTGGCAGAGTTGTTACCTCACCATGGATATAATACTGCGGGTAATCACAATGTTTGTGTGCCTGTTGTTGACATTACTAGAAAATAGGCGGAGTCCTATGATAATTTTTGATCATGCACTTCGCTTGCTCCATGCGAGTGACACAGACCTCAAAACTGCCAATAAATTTCTCGGTGAATCTGATTGGTAGCAACAAAGTTCTGTTGCCAAACAGAAATGTTACAGACCGCGTCTAGTTGTAGGCGGCGTAGAGAGCGCCCTCGAGCGACTGATCTTCAAGTCTAGTCAAAATTGAAATGGAGCAAAAACGTCTGCCGTATAGAGTCCCCCAGCTTAAATTCCACGTTCTCGATCTTCTGTGATACAATTTATTTATTACGTTTCACTTAGTATGGATGCACACCCGTATGCTTATAGTGGCGAGAATTAGATAATTTGATTTGATGTAGGGACTAAATGATGTACGAATTACATTTCCAATAATCATCTGCTCAGGGTGTACTGATAGTTGTACGATCAGTCGTGACACATATGATTCATTAGCATAAAAATGATCAACTTCAACATACACGTAAGAGTACGATTTAGCAGGGTCTAAATCATGGCTAGAGTTTATTTGTTTTCACGAGCAAGTCTGTATGGATAATGAATTTACAATGTCACTGTTGACAGTATCACTATACAGTATCACGTGAATATGCATGGAGTCGGTTGTTTGCTGTAAAATTAACGATTTCATATTTATAACAAATTTTTGAATAGTTTTATTTTAACTTTGATTCTTATGTTACAGTACTTTTGTATTTATTAAAAAAATAAAATAAGAATTGTCAAATACTCAATGTTTACTCAGACGATGACAAATATCGTAAATATCGATAAATTGAATTCTTTATCTGAACGGGACCCTCTGAGAAACATGACAAGTCTTGAAACCCTGTAAAGAATGACTTAAAGTTTCAAGTACAGGTCTAAAGTACAAAATATGTTGCGATGAAGAGATGTGAATTTTAATTCTTTTCATTTAACCTCACGGAAGACTTTCACCTGCATTTGATTGACTGATTGATGGTAAAGTCAGGATGTCATTCAGAGTGAATGACATTGCGAACAGTCCGTCCAAACATCATTATAGATTTTTTACTTATTTTCAATTTTCGAATCGTACATTCTGTTTCTACTCTACTTATGACAGACAAGATAACGCATTCTCTCGTAAAGTCCACTTCACATACATAAGTTGGGAAATACTATGTCTCAATTCTCATGCACGTATGTCTGTCTAAAACTATGATGCTTGAACGACCTGCAATTTTGAGAGAGTAAGTGGTTGACCGTCAATATTGTTAAAATGAAAATGTACTTTAGCTACATGAATTTCAGTGCAATTGTTATCCTATAGAGACATATAGAACAGAATAGCACACCAGAATAGAGCAACACGCATGAAACAAGGAGTAGCATATCATGAGGAATTTTCAAACAAAGAAGAATATTCAGCTTACAAACTGATATGAAGGTTTCAAAAGCCATTGTACCTAAAGGCTAGCAATCTGCCATTGTTAATACTACGGTTTGACCAAACGAATTGAGCTTTAAGCTAACCTTGACTTTGCAAATCAAAACTTTGAATTGTCTTCAATTCTGCTTTCTACTGGTGCTTGCAACGATATACAAGGATTTGTTCCTGCAACAATATTTTCTAATACTGATAATCGCTATCTAAAGGTGTTATGAAAGATGTAATGGGTTGTATCATCAATCCAAATGGATTATATATCCAAGTGATCAACGTCAACTTGGTATAATCGATGCAGTAGATTATCTTTAAGTTGATTCTGTATTGTTTGCCGAGGACAAAGCAAGAGTTTTGATAAATCAATGTGCCACCCGACGGCCAAATTTGCTCATCGATCGACTCAGAGCTACAATCGTTCGCAAACCTGAGAAAATCTGTATATGTGAAAATGATTCGACAATGACAGTTCACGAGCGGCTGAAATGGTCCGTGGTCACGTACAATTAGCAATATTAAAGAGAGTCGATTAACGTGCCGACAATTTACGTGTTTCGATTTCAAATTTTCTGAATGTCCATTACTCGATCGGACACTTTCATGTTAATTAGTGCTTTGTAAAATGATTTGGTCAACATTTTGTCAAAAAACCTGCCTGTGAATGCTAGTCTGACTGGAGTAATTCGAATAAGGTCACTTGAGTTCACATGTTAAGTGGTTGCTCGGCAACATAAAAACCGTGCGTGACTACAGTTGATGTACGTGATTGTGAATCAAGATACCCGGATGTTCAGACAGCCAGTCAATATTCACCCGTTATCAGCAATAGCTTCCATCGTCATATCTAAACCGGTAGTGTATCCTCGCGGCTTCTCCGCAAATGGCGTATATTCGATAAAGAAATGAAACGAAAGTCGTTTGCAAGTAAAGAAGCACATCTGCTTCCATTCAGAAGTTTTGTTTGTCCATGCAAGGCCAAAAATGCAGGTCACTCTTTAACTGAAACATTACGTCTAAATTTATCTTTACCACGTTTTCGCATTTATGTCTTATCTTGTTTCCCGCGGCCTAAGATATGTCGTCGAATAATAAGCATCAATTACGCCAATGGTGTCCATGGAAATCGAAGAGACTTTTGGGTTTAAAACCTCGAAAAAATGGAAAATAATCAAAAGCAAACGTAGACGAGCTGTTACAAAATTCGTGAAAGAAAGCTCGTCTTGTAGAACTAAGTTGTGATTATGATCTCATCACATAAGTATCCATATACACATCGGTATATAGCACAATAGACTAAGTGCTGTAGGATTATTCGTTACCGGCGTCATACATTGTATCAAACGCAATCGACGGCTTGGAGAGCGGCCGTTAGATTACAGGTGAAAATCGGATGCTCATTTACAACAATAGCTGGAAAATAAAAATTTAGCAACATTATCAGCACTCCAGTCGAGTCATACGGACGGTTCAATGTCTGCGGATGTTGAACTTGGCGATATACCAAACTGCTAAATCTCAACCTAAGTTCAACTGTATAAATAAGTGCAGTATGATTTTCGCAAAGCGACAAAGAAGGCAAAAATTTGAAATCATTCGACAAACAACGATAAATTTCCTTCATCTCATAAAATTCCTTAAATTATAGATTCGAATCGAACCGGCAGCGTAGTACTGTAGCCAAAACATCAGCTGTCAGATATAGCTGTAGCCTGAACTCTGCAGAGCCGCGCTATGGATGTATGTAGTTGACTAGGACAACAGAACAGAGTCAAGTTACAAAATTTGGAGGTATCCGCGGATGAGAGATGTGTGTCACTGCAAACATCAAAATTTGTAAGACATAAACACTGATCATCGGGATCGAGATTGACGAGTTGACACCAGCGTTGACGTACTTAGTCTGGGTCAGAGTCTGGTGGATGTCATCGAATTAAACTGTTCGGGCTCGCCAAGATCGTATGTTAGAGATAGTTTTAAAGCTACGACACCTTCTAGAGTAATAACTACTGTTTCGATCTTGCTGTTGTCTTCCTTCATTAATGCATTTTAAATATTCTTAATTACTCTGCAGTTACGCTGAAGCCCCCTCCCTTCTCAGCCGACGCGACGACAGACTTCCTTTGGCGTCGAGACAGCGCGAGAAAATGATGGACAAGTTCACGTGACGCGAATCCTCATATCTGATTGGCTAAAGTGGCATTCAGTTTATCAAAGTATCCAGTAAACATTTGCATATCTCCAGGTCGATGGGTCGTTTTACTCATAAAAGAAATAATCCGGGGAAATAAAACCAAATCGCGACAATATTGTTGTATTCGTCGACTGCAATTTTAACCTATCGACATCATCGCAAATTAAGAAGACTGTTCCTGTGATAAATATATAATCCCTGGACAAGTGTTTTTTTTGTTTGTTTGTTTTTTGTTTTTGTTTATTTTTTGTTTGCTTGTTTGTTTTTTCTCGGAGTCGCATAACTTCTCGCCTTAGACTCGAAGTTGTACGGCCCGCGAAAAACACTCGCATAGGATTATGACAAACAGAGAAAAATTTCATCAGTTTATATATTTACGGTAAGGCCAAAAAAAAATTGTGTTTCCGGTAACCCGACCTACCCTAGTTCAAACCCCCCGACCTAAACTTTTTTTTGGACCTTGAAAACAAATCCCGCGAGATTGGCTGGGAAAAGTTTTAAATCACGCGTGATTTCATGACGTCATTAAACAACAATAGCGACTGCTTGTGCAAGCGTGTTTTCCGTAACATGTGAGAATGCGATCACGTTCTAAAAAAAATGTAAAAAGTGTGAAAGAGGCTCCCCACCTAACTATCCAAAATGTTTTTGTGTCGAGTTTGTGTTTGATTCCTTTCAAAAATGTGTTCCTACATTCTTATCCGATTGTTTGTGTTAATGAAAATGTTTGTTTCGCCTCGGATATTTGTAGGGAAGTTTGGATTACTGTGTACGGTAATGTTTTGTTTGTGTGAGGAAAGCTTATGGCGAGACGCAGCCGGATCTATGGTGTTACAAAGTTGATAGAGTGGCCCTTTGACGCTTGCGTTTCGAAACCCGAGTGTGGTTTCACATCAGTCGCAATGTAGATTCTTTCCTTAGTTTGTGTTTGTGAAAATTTATTTTAATGTATTTTGGTGGTCTTACTCTTCCAATAGCGAGGCAAGAATATCAATGTTTGGGTCTCGTTGTGAGTCCGTTTGGTGGTCTGGTTTGTTTTTTTTGTTTCTTTACTTCTGTAAATTTTGTTTTGACTAGTGTGTCTTTTAGGTTTTTGTTTCTCTTGTAAGCAATGATTGGTGATTCTGGGAATAGATTCCTTAGTGTTGAGTCCTTCTCCAGTTCAGCCCAATGTTTCAAAAGATTGTTTTTATGTAAGGGCTGTATGTTGTACTGAAGATAAGTTTGTTTGTTGCTTCTTTACGTGTATTTGTACAGTTTGTTAGTGTATTACGAATACTGTGTTACTGTTTCTATTCGTGATTTCATTGTCTTGTATTCTCTGTTGAGTAGTTTGTTTCTAAAGAAAGCGCTTTTTTTAGTAAAGTCGTCATTGTTGTAGTTACAAGTGCGAGCGTATCTAAGGATTTCACCTTTGATAAAGCCATTAAATGTTGCTGTCGGGTGACACGATTCTCTATGTAGAAATTGGAATGTGTCTGTTGGTTTAGTATGTGTTTTGATGTCGAGGATATTTTCTTTGTGGTATCTTGCACCTTTGAAAACTACTACATCTAGGAATGTAATTTCTTGTGTTGAGTTTTCGTATGAAAACTTAAACGTTGGGTGCATTGTGTTGATTTTTTGAATGAAGTTAGTGAGTTCGGTTTGTGTTCCCAGAAAGATTGCAAAGACATCATCTCTGAATCTTTTCCAGGAGTGAATGTTTCCGTGGGTGGTTTTTTGATGCCGTAATTTGTTTGAAGCGAGGTTGTCACTGACTAGCCGAATCGCTTCGTCGTGAATTGTGTTTGTGTACATCGACACCACGTCGAGTGTTACAAGAAATGCATGTTGGGGGACATTTGTTTTTTCTATTTCTTGTATGAAGTTTGTTGTGTCTTTTATATATGACGGTTGTTGCTGGACCAGTGGTTTTATGAAGTAATCCAGGAATTCCGAAATTCTGTTAGTGGGACTGGAGCAGCCACTAATTATTGGTCCCCTGCAAGCGTTGAGTTTTCAGGCGGCGGTTAGTGAATTTTAGGCAATAAGTACCACTGCGGGACCGGATTTTTATGTTTTTTTTTTGGATACTTAAAAGTATCATGGTCGATGTGTTTGTTCTCGTACATTTGTTTAATAGTTCGTGTACTTTGTTTACTGTTTGTTCCGTGTCGTCACTGTCTAGTTGTGTATAATACTGAGTGTTGCGTGATTGTCTTTCGCATTCGTGTATGTAATCTTTTGTGTTGACAATGACGATGCCTCGACCCTTGTCGAAGGATATTAAAATTTTCCCATTTTCGTTTTTTGCAGAGAAAAAAAATTACCAAAAAAAATTTTCCTACCTACCTACCCTATATCTGAAGAGCATGTCACAGGAAACACACATTTTTTTTGGCCTAACAATATTTTACACAAGCATCTCCGAAATTACGTCAGAGTTTAGATCCAAACGTTTTTGTCTCTTTATGCTGAGCACTGTCGAAATCGATATCAATTTATTTATGAGGAAGTAAAATTTCATTCTGTAAACTGGTATAGAACGCAGAAAAAAATATATGAACCAGAGAAATATTTAAGAAAATTTCAAAGTTGCTTTAATGGGACCCATGTGCAGCAGCTCGAAATGTTTATTGTCATGTAACGTTCAGGTAGAATGTAACTGTACGGAGCAATTTACAAAAATAAAGCTATTATGTAGCTTATATTCATGTCATAGCTGTCTATGGTTAGCACACCTATTCACCATGCTTCACATCCTAGTATGAAACGCTGTTTCACAGGCGTTTTCGCATGATGTTTCAACTTGACAACGCAGAATCACAATGAATTCGACCTTCAGAGCAAATACGGATCACATTAGACTCTCTCACAGCCCCTCGCCGGCCAATATGGACCATACTAGCGCCCCTCAGCAGTTGAGCCGAGCGAAACTCGGCTCAGCGAGCCGGAGAAGCTGCCAAGTTCCTCTACGCTGTTACCCGGCTGGCTGGGTGAGCCTCGCTTGCCATCATTCCAGCTTTTGGCCATACAATTTTTGGCGTGGGCACTATCCGGTCTAGGCCCCGAGAACCGGATAGTGCCCACGTCTATGAATATTCAGCGTGAACGAGGGCGATAAAACTACAAAGAATGCTTCGGATAAGGCTGGCAGGAACGCAAACAAATTATCCCCACTCTATCCCAAATTCTACACTTGGCTCTTCTAAGTATTTCTCTGCACTCCCACCTGGTCAGTCCACAACGACTGGATTTTCGGTAGTTCAGAACGGCGACACCAAACGATGTTTCCATTGTCCAATGAGTTGAAATGGATACTAGCGAACTATTAAAAGTGCATGTCATGTTGTAAAATAACAAAGTCACCACTTTTGGTTGAAAATGAAATGCGTTGCGACACACGATAATTTCGAGTATTTACATGTAAGCCCCACAGTCCCTCAAACAACGGCCATAAGCTGAGCTTACACACGGTCCCTCCACAAGGACCGTGATTGAAGTATAATTTTGATATGCTGACTTATTCACAGACAAACAGAAAAAATTATGCTTACATGCGGCTAGCCCGTGTAACGCCGGGAACACACGGAGGCTGTACGCAACTCACGGCTAACATTGCCGGCCAACTTCAAGAATCATGTCTCAATTTTCTCCATTCTCCTCCAATAAACCCGAGAACAATTTTACTGACAATTACAAACTAGTCATGTTATGAGGGACTGTGTATACACTAAAGTTTTCGATTTCATAAACCAGAATTCAGATCTCTCCGTTCAAGTGATGAAGTTTCTCTTAAATTCAACCAACAAGACTCAAATTATGATGATCGTTCTTTCTCATATGTCGCTGTAGCAGCAGCCATAGCTCTCGTCCGTTGCGACGGAAAAACTCTTTTTCCGTCACACAACTCGGAGTTTTCCCGTTGCAATCCAAATTCGACCGGGAAAACGAGAGCTTCGACTGCACAGCTGAATGCTGCTGCTTCCTTGTGGAATAGACTTTCTAGTCATATTCGTTCAGCATTAAGTACTGAAGTTTTAATATCTTGACTAAAGACCTGCTTCTTTGAGAAAGCATATAGTCATGCGACACTGTGTAAACCGCCAGTGAAAATTTTCTTTATGCTTAGCTTTGTCTATAGAAAACTTAGGTGATTGTGCTCAGCTCACGTCTGAACATAGCGTTTAGGACTCGATAAACAAAATGTTACACTTGGTGGGGGTGTTCGTGATAAGTGGAACGGCGTTTCTGTCCTATCACTGGCCATGCTTGGGTTAGGCGCCAAATTAAAACTCATTGTTATCAGTTAGTACATATTGACACACACACCCACTAACTCATTAAGCTGGCAAAGCTCTTGCAGAAATTTGTATGGCAAAAAGCTGTCATGATGAAGACCGTTGAGGCGCGTCACAATATGATTGAGGACAGAGCTGCGTAGCGGACGAAGGGGCTATGAGAGAGTCTACGATCACATATGAAAAAAACTTACAATTTGAATAAATGGGAAAAGAAATTAAATCTATGACAGAGAGGACGTTACTAAGCTTAAGTTGTAACTCTCATGGTATTTTGTAAATAAAGTCACCAACTTCAATTCTACCGGCATGTTTGTTTTCAACAACGTTGGCGTGGTACATCCGATGTCTGGTGGGGACTGAACTGTGGACGACTATTGATCACAAAATCAGGTTTGAGTAATTCCTAGTTAAACACTTAAACGAATAGAGTTCTGGCATGATATCATCATGAAGTCACCAGTTCAATGGATTACCATACATTCATAGCTATTTTGACATGCGTCGGGAAAAAATGAATATGTCGGAACTTTTAAAATATCAGAATGGCTAGGTGCCACTTTGGCGAGTTGTGCAACAGGTTGTAAAACTGCCTCCCACATAACACATCTCCCACAACAATCTCTGTATGTCTCTTATTATACTCCATACCAATATTACTCCATATCACTCCATCCTGTTGACGTTTACCGTCGAATATCAGCCGTGATATTTTAACATGTCGAGATATGAATAACAAACATCATCAATTTTGGATTGTTGCCGAACTACAATAGGAATTTGATTGTAAAAGAAGTTTAAAAAATGATTGCCGCTCTCCGTCTACGATGCGTCGTTGCCGACACAATAGTTTGAAAGGCTTAGCGACTGGAGAGAAATTACTGGTGACCATGTTTATGGAGGGGGTCACCACTTTTGTGCGCAAGCATTTTGAAGAGTTATAAAATTTTACACATGCCTTTCGGGGAGGTGACCTTTTTGGCGCAACTATAAAAGGGTAAGATGTGATCTATATTATTACATAATTTACTTGCACGAAGCGCGCGCGTACAACCGGTATATGCACTAGCGGTGCAATATCTATAGAATTATGCCATTTTTCTATGTTAATGAGTATTCACCAATTTTGACCCGGAACAATTTTTGTTTGTACACACAAAATTTGTCGTCCTCAAGATTTCATTACAACTTGGTTCTATGCTAGTTATCGTAAAAAGATATCTTTACCGATAAGAAACTACGATAAAGAAAATTGCATGTAATAATCGTAGTGTGAGGATGATTTTTATAATCTAGAAGAGCAGTTTGTCGTCAGCAAAGCAAAACATTGACAACAGGCGACGTCGGCACAGCCACTGTTACCTGTAGTTCGATACACGGCCGCCATCATGCATCGAAACACACGTAACCGTGGGCGCAGCGAGCCAGTTAAACAGTTAACATTTTCAGAGACGTTTTTGTCAGTCAATCTCTCACCGGACATTCCCTGTTTACAATCCTTAAGAATATTTAGAATGTCATTTTTGCGTGCAGTTTACTCTGTGCTTGTGTGTCCTACACGCTATTGATAACAGTGAGCTCTTGTGTGCCACGGTGAACACTGAAATTTGATCGTTCGACAAGTTACGTTTGCCGTATCTTACTCTTAAAATTCCCGTAAAAATCTTTGAACTGTTATTTGTATCGATCATTTAGAAGAATTTCAAGCTCAAAATGTGAAAAAATTGAAGGCGTTCCACTGACAAGGTTCTCTTCGTTTAACTATCTTTAGCATGTTGCTACGTATGTGTGAGCGATCGCAAGCAGAGTTCGAGCTCCCCGACGTTCCCCCGACATCATCCGTGATAAATAAGTAAACAATAGTTTAACCAATCAAAATAGAGGGTGTGGCGGCGTTGACCAATGAAAAGTGAAAGCTGATTCGATGCCTCATTACAGTGATGTCAATATTATATAACTCCGCAGGGTCGAGCTGAAGCTTTGACACACAAGTAGTACGCACTACTAATCGACGATTCCTTCGATTGATGATGCAAATAAAAGATAGAACAAATGTAATAATAACAGAATCCATTTACCTGTGAGTGCAAGCGCGCCGTGCTAGCGGTATTTCCACGAGTGCTGCTGTGTATTCGGCGGCGATCCTTCCACGAGCGAGGCGTTTGAAAGGACTGTCGAATACTCCGCAGCAATAGTATATTATTACATAATAATAGTACATGGCAGTCTATCAGGCAAACTTTTAACACTTCCTCCACAATACAAGTTATAATTGTATATTTATATACGTTTGATAAATGTGAAGTGTTAGGCAAATTATGCAAGTGTGTCCATTAAAATATTGATTCAATTATCGTCCCGATGAAAAAGTCTTTGAGTAAAAACTAAAGTCGGGTAAAGTATCTTAGTAACAGCTGTACTGTTTCCCCTTCTATTTGATTCATATGAGTTAGCAATACTATTATGTTAGGATGTTATGCGGGTCATTTTTTGTATTTGACCAATGAGATTAATAAACAACTTGAAAAACTGACACATACGTAACGAGAAGACTTTCTAAAAATGATGTAAACAAATACCGTCAAGGTATACAACAAAGCTATGAGACTCTTTTGTACAATCAGTGTCGTTTCTTCGCCATTGTCAGTTCTCAATGAATGACTTTCTTTGAAACACGGAATTCCCCTCCTATGTATTATTCCGAGCGCTGGTATCAAAAACACTTAACAATGGAGACGACAGGCTTGTATGTAGGCAGAACAAAAGCTGTAATGAGTCAATGAATTAGATAAACGGTATAAATTTAAAACTCTTTAATCTCTTAATTAATTGTAACTTTAATTGATGGGTACGCGAAAAGGTATTTGTCCAAGGAAAGAGCTACCATACCACCTCTCACAACCTTAGAGGAATTTCTAGCCTATTACACAGACGTAGTAAACGAATGTTATCGACCTCGTTGGACCCGCAGTACCATGTTACGGACGATAAAATTCTCAAGCATAGACGAACAACTAGTTTCAAAGATATTGAACATGCCGACCGATTATAACAGATACACGGACAAACAGACACAATAAACAATGATTAAGCGACTTTTTCGATACATACCAACCTAAGGCTTACAAAGTATAGATATTAATACATATATGACCAATGTACTCAATAACAACTTTAAATTGCGTCGTCATTATGGACCATCCAAAGCTCATTGTTTTGTTTTGTTCGTATTTTTTTTGTAAAATGACAACTATGAATCAATTACTGACGTTTCTAGTTTTTATTTCTTATTTGATTTGTCACTTTAAATATCAGTATGCAAGCTGTGTGTTTTGTTAATTTCCCATCACAATGAAAGCATACTTCTTGCTTACTGTGACTTTTAATTTCACTATTTCTGTCAGTTTATACCTGTTACCATGCCGACATGATTTAGTTCTTATTGGTGAATTGCAATTTTAACATTGTTTACATTTTTGTAGAGCAATTCCACAGCATTGCATGTGGCTTCTAGAGAAGGTCATGCAGACGTCGCTGAAGTGCTGATTAAACATGGTGCAGATGTCAATGCTAAAAATAACGTAAGTAAATGTAACTTGGTTGCCGATGTTGATATCGGAATCATAATGCTTGAACAATTTCACGTATCTCTCTTCTACTTAAACCTTACAGTCACTAAATCGTATAATGCTGTGACATTTTATTGTGTCCTGGTCACACAATCCCGCTGCAATACTTAAAATGTAACAGAGCAAATTATGCTAAGATGGCCGACGTCTGTTCGCAAAGAGAGTGATCCACCGCGTCGATTTATTCAATTATTAATCATTTTGCACGATGACCGATAATAGTACATCATTATTTTCAAATTTGTATTTGGTCCTATCGGTTGGTTAGCAATTTAATTCATTTATTCTACAACCATATCTTTCGTTTCGAAAAAATATTCCTTAAAATATTTAAGTGTCGGGTATCTTCAACGCTTATCTTCATGGACGGCATGATATGAGAGGGAGAGAGAGAGAGAGAGAGAGAGAGAGAGAGAGAGAGAGAGAGAGAGAGAGAGAGAGAGAGAGAGAGAGAGAGAGAGAGAGAGAGAGAGAGAGAGAGAGAGAGAGAGAGAGAGAGAGGGGGGGTTTGAAAAATCCAAATTTGGAATGTTTGATAGCGGATTATTTACTGCCTATGGCTTGAATTGCTCTTTATATTAACAATACATTGGTTAATCGATTTTCGTGTAAAGGTATTGCCGCTTTCAAATACTTCTGTCTGACACTACTTCATGGTATTATTGTCGGCTGTTAGGCCTCACTGATGAACGCACCCATGCAGCACATCAGCCTGGTTTATGTCTCAATACAGCATAGTACAAAAGAACCAATCGCGTACCGTATAGTTATGTAACAAGGGTTAAAACTTATGTGTGTACGCATTGAATCGCTTCCTCAACTGGGCGTGCATTTGTTGATTTTTATCCTGAGGTCACGATCGGACCTGACAAATCCATCGATCGAGCGCGACTGTTGGGAACCCGGAGATGAGTTAGCCTGATGGCCGATCTGCGACGTTCTCTCGTAGGAAAATTCAGTGTTCGCGGTCGAAATTCTGGCAATGCGTTTCACGTACGCAGAGGCTTAGCAAAAATGCGTATCGTCGTCACCTTAATGCGTAATGGCCACTTCCGTATTCAACCGTGAGCAAAATTTGTAATTAATTTTTTGACACTTGTAATAAATGTTTACGATAACGAGGATATTTTTAATAGTAACATGATATGTTAATTTACCGGTGTTCATACTGAACAGAGAAACAAATTTGAATTGAATTAAAAATAAAAATACGAAACTGATCAAAATCACAGTGTGCAACGTGGTATTCTGAGGCACTGTGACCATAGAGGTAAGCGTCTCTCGCTCATGCTGTAGCTAACACTGTAACAGTGGTAAGAATTCATACCGGTAATCATAAAAATGTGCCTCTAGAATTTAATGGAATTTCTGTTAGCACGCGAAGCAAAGATTCCTTGTTCGGTCAATAGGAAATTCTGCAACTAGTGGTCCTGCCATTGTAAGGAGTATCAGATCACCTGCATGATCGTTACCTAGTCGATTACGTTGTGCTGTGAGTACGCGGTTTTGGCAACTGATTCCCCGTTCAGAGGGCACGGACGAAACCGGAATCACCAGAGATGCAGGCTAACAATCGGAACATTGGAAACAGCTCTCCGTATTCGTTTATCAGAAAACGACAAGATTCACTGAAATCGGGTCGTCCATTGGCACGCAAAGTCAGTTTTATTTGCGTAAACCCTGCTTGCAAATCGGGCCCATGTATCGGGGCGACCATTGGCATGCCATCTTCAACGCGATTAGCACCAAAATGGGCAATCAGTATCGCCAGAGACTCTGTGCCATAATCACGGATCTCAACATCAAGATATGGATATTTGCTTGCATTTAGAACTTTATCAAGGCACGTTAGTAAATCAGTACATTCACTGGGAAATCGTGCTCGCAGTCGTTCGATGAGATACGTTATGAAGTCACGCCTGACATTTGCATAACCTTCGATATGATTGGCAGCTACGTGAGTTAGAGAATGACCATGATAGGCCTATATATTACTTTCAATTTCCCTCGTCAGCTTGCTCTCATGTTCGCCTAGACTGTCTGGTTCTAATAATAGCTGTAGAGACGCGATAGTTGATTGGACCATTGGTTCGATAGTAGCCAAGTTGACATCTTCTCGTTGGAATACAAGATTGCAACGGTCCATGATTGGCAGTACGTCCATCAGCAAATGCTTGATGGCCAGGAACGAGTATTGTTTGATCTGCTTTAAGAGACCGCCAGCAACTGCGTTGTCACGTTGTGCTGCTTCTTCGTCGAATTCCATGACAAGCGCTGGCCAGTTGTCGTAAATTCCTTTGACGGCTCGACCGAAAGACAGCCATCGCACTGAGCAAGGCTCTTTTAAACTCAGGACATCTTCGCTTTCGAGAATTTTATTTAGGTCTCGTAATATATAATATCTTGTGGCAGAATACTTGAAAAGTTGAAAATGTTACTCACGGTCTTTTTTATACTCCGTAACTTTCTTGACACCGCGACTGGCATTGGCTGCTGCAAGTGTCAGCCGGTGTGCGGCACAATGGACACGGGTAAGATATACGTTCTGATGTTTCAATCGTACGCCGACACTGTTATGTCTACCCGTCATGACGGGAGCCCGATCTGAGCCGAGATTCAATTCACATGATCACCGATTACTGATAAAATTTTGTCAGCTACTGTTTGGGCTGACCCTTTACAACAGTGTTGTTCCCAATAAATTTTGTACGTGGTTTTCCATAATCAACGATTTTCAGAAACATGATCAGCTTCTTATGAATGGTGACATTGACTGTTTCGTCACTTAGTATGCCAACAAACGACGAATCGGATATTTTCTGAGAAATTTCTTCTCGTACTGTGTCAGCTAATGCTCTCTGCATGGCTTTAACACTGTCGTGGTGCGTGTAAGTCTCTGTTTTCAAGTATTCGCATCCGTTTTCACGTTGCAGTTCAATCAACGACACGAATTTTCGGTCTGGTATCTCCCTTTTGGGGACCGAGCACAATTAACGGCGGGGGGGGGGGGGGACTAAAAAAATGAGTGTTTTGGGGTGGGCCATGAAAATAGCAGGGAAGGTAAGGGGTAGGCCACCAATTTTTTTACACCATGACAGACAGAAGATATTTTTCAGCATTTGTGTTCCTTGTTGAAGCTGGAGTTCCTTGTTAAACTTCTTGTAGCATGATGAAATACCAAGTCTTAAACCTCACAATGCAGTTGTTATGTGTAAAATGAGCAATATTATTATTGAAAATTGACTTCATTTGTCAACAATAATAATGGTTGGTAATGATACAGAGGCTAGGTTGAAACTGGTTTTTTCATCATGATATAGGAAGAACTAGAATATGTAGTGGACACACAAGAAACAAATCACAATACTGAAAAGAAGCTGTAGGTGTTACAAGTAGTAAAGCTTGAACATGTGTTTTTTTGTTTTATATATTTATTTGTTTATTATTTATTTCAAGAATGCAAGAATGTTGTTTTCACTAAAGCAAATAATAAAAGTTTTAAGGATTATATATATATGTATGTGTGTAAAACTTTGTACCTATGTAATCTTTCTTTTTGGGGGGAGGGGGGAGGCACAAAAAATTGTTGCCGGTGATGGTGGGCCACTAAAATTTTGCTGGTGTTAATGGGGGCTGTAAAAAATATATGCATCACATATTTTCTCTTCCAGCCCCGCCCCCTGCCGTTAATTGTGCTCGTTCCCTTAGCCATGTAATAGACCGTACGAAGGACTGCTCGCTGTTTTTCCTTAGTTTCGGAAAGCCCTTTACTAGAAAAAATCACGCATTAAATCCTGCGATGATCGCGCCACAGCAGCATCACGATGATCATCGGTCTTCATATGACGCTTTATCACCGATTTTTGTGAGTCTTGAGACCCACGAGTAAACGCGTTCCTCTTATTTGCTTTCTCACAAAGCATACAGAAGAGCAAAATTCGTTTTTTTGTCATTTTCGATAACCTGAACTTGTGAGCGAAGCCAAGGATACTCGATGCTCCAACTGCTTTGAAACTCAGTGTGACTTTCTCCCGTGCCGGGTTGCTTGTGCTTCCGCTTCACTGCTGTCAACGTTGAACTTGATGTCACTGAGGACACGGTAGCGGTGCACGTGGTAGACTCTGAAGTAGTCGTGGCTGGCATGTCAGCCCTTTTAGTGCTTGAACTTGTACAAGATTCATCTTGCGATGCTTCCCATATTTTTTTGCTCGAAGCACTAAAGTTAAAAGATAGCAACGAGGATAGCTTTGACATGATCTATGACCTATGGTGGCAACAGTTACAGGTAGCTGAGCTGCCTCTCAGCATGCACGCTGTTGTTTCAGTGATATGATAAGTGTTGTTGTTTGCCCGGAGGAAAATACATGTGAAAATCGCTCGAATTGATTTGCTCAAAATGTTACAATTTCAGGCAACACCCACGTGAGTAGTCAGTTGTTGACGGGTCGTAATCTCACAAAGCAAAAATCGCTCAGCGTGTTGCAATTTCACACTGTTCTCTGCATATTATTAGCTCTGGTGCAATCTTGGTTGGAGGGACCATGGACAAAATGCCGTTTCGTCATCAAAATAGCGCTGATTATTGGCGTCAGTATTTTGCGTAGTCAAACGCATTGCCATCAGAAAAATGCGTGAGTAAAATTTCTTCTGCGTATAATACGCACTTTTTTGCGTAACCGCAACTCTGAAATTGTAAGGATTTCTTCATGGATAAAGTTTTCTTCTTTTTTCCCTCTCGACTATGTTTGACAGTGAGTTATTGGACATTTTTCTTTTTCCTGCTTTTCGACAATTTTTCGGCGAATTGATCCGACGCGCTATTTCTTTTTTATTGATCGAGCCCACCGACAAGATGATTTCGATGTCGCTCAAAACTAATGTCACACATTTAATCCATTTGAATCAGTCACTTTTAGTAAAACAAACTACATAATTAGTTGTGGAGTTGTAGAGTCTACGATATCTACCGCTACCAGGCAAAATTCAGTTGAAACGTTGGGTATGTCCGGTGCGGCTATGCGTCATTGTATTTACTTAGCGTAAGCTAATTTTTATATGTAGGCCGTGGTACGGGCGCTTGTCATCTCGCTGTCACAGGTGTCGAATCTAGTAGACATATACATGTATTTGAAATGAATATACTAAACCGGACATCCATGATAGCGTGATGGCAAGCGCCTGTGACTCGGGCTACAGTGAGCGAGAATCAAGAACCTAGTACGGCACAAATGAAAAGCGAGCCCGAACAAAATGCACATCCACTTAGTTTTGTGATTGGTCAATCGTACCCGGAAATGCATGAAGACAGAAAAAATCGTGCTCCACCTGTGCTCCAATAACCGACAAGAACAGTTGACCTATCGTTGCAAAGGTTACAAACTCTCCGCACTACAGTTTGTAAAGTTAAATTAAAATTTGGTCACGAATATGTGATGCTATATTAGGTGAAAAATAAGTTACTGTAAATATACTAGGGTCAAATCCTGATTTATAGAAACCTAACTTGAAAAGGGAAGCAATCCAAAGAAGTAATTTTCGATGTACTAATCACTTTTGTCAGTCGCCATCTCGACCGTACCGAGTCGTGATGTGCGCAAATCTAAAAATTGCCGAGTGCTAAAATTTGCCCTGGATGGAATGTAGCTGAAGTGATCCGAACTCGCTGCAATCTACAAGCCTAAATTTACATGACTTATTATTCATGACATTGGAGACTGAGGTTCACTGGTCGGACAATCCTACTATGCTGTATTTACCCATGACCTGGACTGGTTCTCGTCACAGCTCCTATTTGCAGTCGAGCGGAATTCCCTCTGGTCTCATACTGATGTGCGCCCTCAACGACGTAATCCCACTGCTGTCAAAAACGCTTCCAAGGTTGCATTTTTACTACTATTTGTATGTTTAGATTGAATTTGAAAGGCGAAATAGATGTTTCCGTAATATAACCTGAGTCCCAACCTGGTTTTGTAAATATGACATGTCTTTAATTACCTGGGCGCTACCAAAATACCATTGCAGTACCTATACTTAATTAGTAAAAATAGGGATATTAAAGTTATTCTTTATGATAATTCAAAAAAAAATATTGAACGAAAAAGTTATAAAAAATTAAAAATTAATCTCTATACTCAAATCAACATGCTTCCGTTTTCTTCGTGACAGATAGATATCCCTATTTACAATGACAAAAGACAATGTAGTCGTGTTGATTTACAATATACAATCTGGGCTTTGGTCGACGCTACGATCAACTACTTGTTGCTGAAGCATAGCCTCGTGCACATCTTTCACTCATAATTTTCTGCGGTTTTCTGCTGTAATTGTTCATTCCACCCTTGGATATGATGGAGACTGTACGTCCTTGAAAGCTTATGCTACAGTAAATTTTAGTTGACAATAGCGTCACGGTGCTACGAAACCCAAGATTAGATGAACCATAGACCCTAAAGCTCCAGGGTCTATGTAATGAACAATGAGTAATTTTATGTGTTTTTGAAATGATGGCGTTTTCTCATGCCAGACATCTGACCTGTATTAACCTGCGTGACCACAGGGTAAACAATGAATGTAAAATGTATGAATAGCAACATTGTCGGGAATTTTTTTTTAAAAACTTGCAACCATTGTCAAGACAGCAAAGCGAAAATATATACATTGAAAACAAATCTGACCGCAATACGCCAATGAGAATTCAATGACATTATCATACACTAAACCAGACTACAAAAATACAAACTTGATACATGCCATTCCGACACACTTCAGACAAGAAAACGCGTTGACCCAGTACAGTATTCATGTTTGTATGTTTTTCATCGTGACGTATGTAGTAATATGGGAACCGAATGGCGAGACAAAGTAAGCGCTCTGTACTCGTAGCATTTGCACTCGCAGTTGCACTGTATTGATTCTTCGGCCGTGCCACACTTGCTAAGCCCTCGTGCGAGGACGGCCGCGGCAAACTTAAGCAAACCAGAGTGCAAGTACCCTTAAAACAGTTCGCTCGCATTGTCTCACCATGGGGTTCAGCCATGTTAAAATATATTCCAGTTGAAAGAGTAACAGGTCACGTTGTGTGTGTTTCTCAATATTCTGTCAATGGAAAAGCTTTGCTTTGAATTTCTCTGATGAAAGTTAATGTCATACTTCTAAAATAGACAATAGCGTTGGATGTGTTGATGATAATATTTTATAGTTCCACTTTCGTTTGTGTTAATGTTTGTGTTTTTAAGTTAGTTTGTTACGGTACTTTGTATAATAACATATTAAATGAAACATATCTTTTGCACGTACTCGAGACAATGACTAAAAGCACCCGTCATATCGTTCCACTTCGTATTCTGTAGGGAAACATACAATATTTTCAATACGTTACCACTACCAAAATGCATGAGAAAAATGACACTAAGATAACACTTCCAAATAACATTTTTTATTTTTGACCAAGTATTCCTGAAATTGTTCATGTCATTTTTATCGCAACAATTAGGATCTAGATATGATGCTACGTACGAAGTTATCTTTCATCAATTTATTTTCACAACCTTCAAGATTACCTCACAAGATCACATAAATGGAGACAATAAACTATCCATTCAAAGCAAATTTTTTTGAAAAACCAATCTGCAAGCAAAGGAGAAAAACAAACACAGAAAAAAAACATACAAGTGTATTTATATAAGCTCATTTTTATTTGGTTTATTTGGAAACATTTTATGTTTGATAAAAAATGTTAATGTTGTGTTTGTTTTCTTTATTTTTAAACTGAAACTCTACCAGCACGCGGAGGCAAACAAAGAATGTTTTTTTAAAATGCCTAAACGGGAAAAACCTTTCCCCAACAAATTTTGGAACGAAGCGTAACCACTTCCGGAACCATTACTATGATGTTCATGTTACAATGTATGAAAATGCAGATGTTACTTTCTCCTTTTCCAAATGTATGCATCGTAACGCTAATTATATGTTTTATATTTATGGACAGATTAAAAGGACACCTTTACATTATGCAGCGGACAATGGTCACGAAGCCACTACAAGATTACTATTGCAATCTAAAGCAGCTATCGTTGCACAGGATTTTGTAAGTAATCTCCATTAGTTTACAAAGAAAATGTCACAGCGTGTCCAGCAGCTCATTCAGAATTATACAATTATACCACGGTGAGGTGATATCGAATTTATTTAAAACGTTAAATGCATTAATTAACTCGGCGCTTAAATAAAGCTTACGATCGCCAGGGATCTATTAAAATAATTCTAAAGATATGAATTAAAGCACATATAAAGTAGATGTAAAACATTGACTTGTCGGCATTTGCATTGTTGTCAAAGATAAATTAAGGTAAGTAGGAGCATTATGCCGAATCCTGTCAGTAACAATCTCAGTGAGGATGTGAGTTATTGGTGTGTCAGGGAGTGCGCCCCCAAACGTAGAGATGAGTGGGGTGATCAATACTATAAAGTCAGCTATACGCTAGGTTAAATTGATACCATTATATGTGCACTCTCTGCAGCGCAGACATCATGAGTGGGGTGATCAATACTATAAAGTCAGCTATATGCCGGGTTAAATTGATACAATTATATGTGCACTCTCTGCAGCCAAGAAATCAAAACAAAAAATGCCAGAAGGTAAACCAACTCGAGTAGTAGATAAACACAAAGGGACTGAATACTCCCAGCCAAAACAATGGAAAGTTTATCCTAATAGGACAGAGTCAGTGGAGAGACCGGGTGCATGGTGTGTCGTTTATTGCGGCAAATGCTTCGAGTTTGAAATTTGACACTTGCCTGCGGTGCCTTCCGACGATATTGCAGATTTTAAATCATTTTCCTGATTATAATTAGTACTGTGCGATGTTGAATACGATAGATGTAGTGAATACCCACAGCACACTACAAAGTTTACACGCATATCCTCTTAAATTTGCGGTAGACTTGGCATACCACGAGTGCTTGTTGTCATGGAGACGAACCTTACTCATACACGTACCTGACTGCAAGTTCGGCGAGTACCTATTTCCAAGTGGCTACCTGGTAAAAAGATACGCCTTGGTTTCAGCCAATAAGTATCTGCGACACTGACGGAATGGCGAAGTGGAAAATACTGGCTTTGGGTGAGGTATGCTTGAAGCTGCACTCCTGAAAACGACTCGAAGACAAATAATCATCAATAACGTTTGATTGTTTGCCGAGTGCTCTGCAAGTCTACGCATCACTATCGTAATAAGTGGCAAATTGGATTTCTCAATTTGCAATATTTGAACCGTAGTTATGTTATCGCAATAGAAAATCACGCGTTTGCGTTGCCGAGTTCCCCCCCCCCCCGCCGATAGGAAAGAGTGATCGGTTATTCTCAAGCCATAGTTTGTCATTCAAATTCCAACGGAATCATGCATAAAGAGCAGTAGTAGAGGTGAGGAAGTTGGTTCGATATCAAGGAACAGAGATACGCCGATCGAGCATCAAAGAAAATCATGTTCTGATGTCATTGCTACATTCAGCATAAATTGTCACACGCCCCTGTAGCCAGCCCTCAGTCTTTGGTAATTCACTCAGTTGAGGAGTGAATGTACAGAGAGGTACAATAACACGGCATGCAAAGTCTAAGCAGCCTTGAAAACAAAACAATTTGTGTTTGATGCATGATCTACAGTTCCTTCAATAGTCCGAGGACATAGCCGGTAGGCGGTCACACTTTACCCTTATGCCAAGTCAATAAAGGCACTCCAAGAAACATGTTGGTCTAGCAGTCTTGTCCGGCGCTGGGGTACTTGCAGTCTTTTGGAAACCAATGCTAACACAGACGTTGTACTATCAACGTCGGTGTTGTGGCTGTCGACGGACGGAAATCATCCAGAAGATGCTTAACGGTCGATGTCAGGGCTGTCGACGGTAAGGTTATCGGCCAGACGACATATGTGCCATGTTTATCCAGCAAAGATCCGTCGTCCATTACATGAGGGATATTTTTGGGACAGAAATTTGAGGACATACAGCGTTGTTTTTTAACATTTTCAACGAACGCACAATTTTAGTTTTAATGACTGAACACTTTTCGAGTAGCGGCTCAAATATGGCGGCAACAAACAAGCGTACACGTCTGAAGTCACAAGCGACAAAATCCATTTGGATCATTACCAAAATCGAAATACTGACATTTTCAAAGACAAAGTAGCATGTGAACAAAATCCAAAATATCCTCGCGAAGATTTAGTGACATATTTTCACGTGTAATATAAAGAGAACAGCATGTTTGTTTAGTACTGAGATGTGCGGAGTGACAGATAAAAGGGGAATAAGTTTAAAGGCGTTAACATTATCAGTTTTGCAAAGCTGAGCTTCTTAAGCTGCACGTTTGATGTCTTGTATAGCAACAACGATTTTAATGTTTATGTTACTTAGGAAAAGTCATTCTAAGATATAATCTTTGCTCTTCAAGTACTTTTCTCTCCTCGACTTAAATCAGACTGAAATAATAAGGCGGAAAAATATAGTTTATCAAAAAGGCCGACCGAGTGTAATTTTAAAAATTCGTCTCCGTGTAAACATATGATTTCGTTAGGCTGTGCACGTGTGGAGTCGAGATTCAGGATTTCGATGTTTGACAGCGAAATACAATGTAAGCTGGTATCTAATCCATAATGAATACACTTAACACAAATATGGTCGCTAAATCGCTACAGTTTATTATCTTTATGACAAATAATCCGATAATAGCGTTCATATATGCCGCATCATTGAACGAAATTCCGGTGTAAAAAGACCAATAAGTCGGGTAAGTTATGCGATGGAAACAAACAAGCAAACATTTCTGTATATACATAGCAACAGTGACCACTACGCACATGTTGTCTTGTAAAATACGACAACACAATCACCAATCTCTGCATCTCGAATGTGTAAACTGTTGTACCATGTTTCGTATACTGAAACTCGTATTTTTCTCGATTGAAACAGGTATATGTTTTATTTCTCTATTGAAGCAGGTATATGACCGTACTGCCGTATAGACGGCATTGTCCGACCTTAAGACATACTGAGATAGAATAGTTTTGTATATAGAACTGTAAAGCTTGTATTCCAAAGTAAAACGGGGAAAATATGTGCAGTGATTTGTTTTTAATTTAACTTTATTTCGAGAACCAGCTGATAGAAATTTACATATCAAACACAGACAATTACAAGTACAGTAAAAAGAAGAAAACACATAAAATATCTGCAAAAGACCATACAGAACATCGATAAACACGAGTAAAACCTCAATGGCAATCTGTCATAAAACATTCAGTGAGAGACATAGAAGTATTTTCAAACCAAAACTAGCCCGTCCAGTGTTCCGAATTTTGTTCAGCGATAAAACTAATTTGGCAATATTAGATTTAAAACATCAAGGTACTAGTACTTGTCTTTGCGATTTTCTAGCGGACACACGATGACTGGCTGTTTTCATCGGTTTATCAGAGGAACTACATCTGCAGAAATATTCTGTCATTTTCTGAAGCTGTTGACCTTCATAGTAAGTAGTATTTATCATGTTCTCAAAAGTAGTCAAAACGTTCAGTGATGCATCGAGATGCATCCCATTGGTTGTTTGTTGAGTTACTGAGTATAATGATTGATAAATAAATGTATTGCATCTATAAATTAACGTGACGGACGAATGTTTTGATTGATTGCCATATGAAGTTCACGGGTCATAGGTAAGCACCATGCAGAGCATTCTATTTCGTAGAAACAGTGAGTTTTACCATTGGAAGAACCATATTTATCACCTGAGTGATAACTATCTTTACTATTACGACTATGAGTTAGACATAATTTTTAACTGGCCAAAAATTAGTCAAAACAAGTGCTCGAAATATCAGCAAAATAAAGTAAAGCTGTTCAACTCAAAATATCCTCGTATTCTCTCCTGGTTTTCTCTCAATCATACCCTTTGAAAGGAGATGGGATTTTACTGCATTAGGAAACAATTTCTTTTTGAAACATTTGACAAGTGAATTCAAATTTTATCGGCCACTTTGATTTCCGGCCATTTTCAAAAATTGGTTATATTAACATACATACAATGTCACTGTTGAAAACATTCACCCCCTATGCATTATATTAGACTACTCTGTGCAGTTTATTTGAAGACATTAGTGCAGATATGTGCACTATCCACGGCTTTTGGTAATCTGCACGGATGTGCAATTTAATGTTCGGGCAAACATTAAAGCTCCATAAGCTGCATCTTCTGGCTATTTTTGTAAACTTTTGTTTCCCTACACTTTCTGCATTGAATCCCTAAACTGCAATTTAATACCAAGTATTTAGCATATCAACGCAACCTATATGAGTACAACCTACATTGTTATTATTGAAAATTGTATTCAAGTCCGGACTAGAATTCATTTGTAAACAATAAAAAATGATCACTACACACATACAAGCTGTGTTGACAAAAAGAATACTCGAAATTTCAACATGACAAACGGATTAGGGTCAGACACGGTAGTTGATATACAGAAGCAGAATACTGAAAAACTTGCCACAAGTTACAGCTTATGTCCCTTTGATCGCAGTGTAATCTTTATCTTGTTCAAAACTGCATATGCAGTCCCAGTGGGTATAATGAGTATATATACACACGTTAATTAGTACATTCTCAAAACCTGTTTTCAGCTTGAAAGTAAATTAATACAAATAATGCTAAAAGCCACAGCTAATTGGACTTTAATTTATTTAGACAAAGAAAACAGTGATAAAAACCTATTAACCTTAACCTAAACGTGACCATGTGACTAAATAAATCTACTATAATGACAAACTCAAGTGTTCAGTGTCCAGCAGGAGTGCTCTTCACCTTGGGTGTCGGTGACTTCAACCGACGTGCGACACGAGACAATCCACGAATGATAAACACCAACGCACAGGTTCAGCCAAATATCCACGTAGAATGATGTCACAAACTTCCTAAATTGATTAGAAATCCATTTATGACGTTGAGAGCCAGAATTTCAATATACTGTAATGATATAATAGCAGTAAATCACACCAAGCGATGGTATACCACTTTATTTTGACCAGTTCACTTCATATATGCACTCGCTATCGCACGTGCATAAATGTCGTGAACTGGTCAAAATCTCGTGCCATACCATCGCTGGGTGTGCTTTATTGCTTAAATAACCGGCTTAGCATTTGCCTATGCCAAGAATTGTATGAATTACAGGGAAATCCCAATTGCTAGGATCCATATTGTTTCGCCTGCGCGCGCAAAAATAGAAATACTTCTTTTGCAATATTCAAAAATTGCATATTGTTTTCACTGAAATAAAAACAGTGTCCGAAAGCAATTATCATCATATCACTTAATCCCACACGACAATACAACTAGACCTAAAGAGAGTCACAAGGGAAAAACTGTTCAGGCACAGTATGGTGTTACAGTCGGTACAGCTCTAAACTCACCTCTTGTTCTTGCTGAAATGCAAAGAGATGCATGTAAACTAACCAATAAAGGATTACCGGTGGGTGAAAATATAAAAACAGTTTCATGCAATATGCTCAGAGACGGCTAGAGTGCCCCTAGCTGTCCCCGAGATGCAGACCGAAGATGACAGGCGTAAGGATAGCGTACAATTTTGTCCAAATATTTTACTATTCAAGGCTTTTTGCATGAGATTTTATCGGTCGATGCCAGCGGATAGATACGAAGGGAACCGATCAAAATGCCGCTTATCCTCTCTCGGCAAATCAGATAATAAGGATTGTTTGATAAGGATCACGACCTGACAAACCGCTAAGATAACACCATTTACACGATAGGGATATGACCTTTTGTGGTCAATTATTATGATATTATCTCCACAGTTTCACGATAATTAAAGCGTACAAAATTTCGCTACGCTATAGCCCAGCTGGCCCTGTGAGCTTCGCTTGCAAGAATGACCGTTGAGGGCGCATCATCATATTGTGTAAGATAGAGCTGCAAAGTGAATATGGCTGTGCAAAGAGTCTAAGTTTGTACGACCATGCAGGTTCTGATAACCCCTCGCCTCATGCACCGTGCTGCGACAAAAATATCTGTAGTTATACTTATATATATATATATATATATATATATATATATATATATATATATATATATATATATATATATATATATATATATAATATACAAACATCTTGACTAGCGTACACAGGCAGACTCTCAATCGTTTGTCGTTTTGAGGTAATCTCATAGTACCAAATCTGCAACTAGAGTAGGGCATAGATTGACATGCGACAGGTGTAAACGCAAGGACAATATCCCATATCCAACAAGTAATCTAACTAAGTGCTCTTGTGCTCGTTTGTGGAATGGTTTATAGTTTGATGTTGAACAAACTTCAGTAAAATAATCGCAACCATACAAATCCATAATCCAATAACACTTGGTCAGAATTCGTAAGACAATAGTTGTAAACATAGACACAAAACAGCACAGAACAGACAATAAATAGACGGTACGCAAACAAAATCAAATTTAGTGTGTAGGTGACGGCCGCTCAGCGTTCTGGCTGTCGGACGTATGCGATATTGGTTATATGCTGGGATTCAATCATGGCGGTTGGTTCAAATCGCGCGGACGCCCATACCAACATTGAACCATGCCGTTAAGAGCAAGAAGGTGGTTTTACGTATCCTTGAAGCCGTCCATAGTCACAATTTAGGTCTCCTATTGATTTGACCGGGGATTTCTGTCATCGAAAAAATAAAAATAAAATGAAAAGAAACAAATAATGTCCCCTTAAAGGGAAAGTTTACCCAGGATGATTTTCACCTATGTGCTAGTTTTTTGTGTGGTCATTTACCCCGGAAAAGTTATTTTCGCCATTTATAACGCGCGATTTTTTACAAAAAAGAGATAGAAATAGTATAGGCAGTTGCCCATTTATTTGAATCATGGGAAAAGAGCTTCAGGCTAGGAGCTTGCATAATGTGATATGGAAGGGACCATCTTCCCATCAGTTTGGCATGACAAGTTTACTTGGCGATATTTCCACAGTGCTTTATGCAGTTGCACGTGGTACAACTTTCTTTCAAAGAATATCCTAAGCATAACTAGGAAAAATCCTTGGTTGCCCTTGAATCTTTTTCGTCGATGTCACTATTTCACTAGCCACTTGCGTTTTAAGTCTCAATAAAAACTATTAATGAATAATTTGTTGTACAACTCCTTTATTGTATCACTTCTTTCATATGAATGAATGTTTGCTTCGGCTGTACATGCATTTGTTCTCACCAAATAACCAGAAGTCGGAAGGTTCTAAGTCTACGGGCTTTATTCGCGATCACGCCAAGCTACACGGTCACACCACTCAAACTGTATTGCCGAAATGCATTTCGTCAGGTGATCCATGTCCATTCTTACGCGGGAATTACCTCTGCCGCTGAATCAGAGTGCACGCTTTGACGTAGCTGTAGGCACCGACCATGTACCACCAGATGTGACTTCTAATCTGACGATTTGTCCCGCCCAACAAGCCGGCGTTCGTCATGATTGGTGAACATATTCAAGTTCTTTCAACCAATGCGAGAACCATTGATTTAATATTTACGAAAGGAAAAAAATATAAGATTTTATTTTACTACAGCTAGTACTAAATACATTTTGTAAGGAAGCGTAGCATATTTAAGCCGTACTGGAATCCGAAATCTTGAATATAAGTGTAGATTATAAAATTCAATCGAACGAGCCTGTTATGGTCACCGACGCTAACCTGTACGCCAATGGCACTTCGGGCATGCACGTTTCAGGCTATACTGTAGATGAAAATGTTAAATGTTAAAGGTTGTCAATTTCTGCTGCCAAAAAGGCTAGTCACACCTGTGGTTTTCACAGTTTTAGAGAGAATTTTTTATTTGCAGTGTTTTCGAGTTGACATACTCAGTATCCTGTTTTGTGTACGGAGCTGTGAAATGTCATGTTACGAATGTACGGGCGTACGCGACGAAGGGTTTGAGCACAAAAACTAGCTGATGGCTAGCCTTAGCTTATTTTCTTCGTACCGTGGTGTCGGTGGATGGTGGATATATATATATATATATATATATATATATATATATATATATATATATATATATATATATATATATATATATATATATATATATATATATATATCATCGGTTTATTGCACAAAACTATGAATAGAATCCATCTAAATCTAAAATGAGTCAAACCTTTTTTTTAATAAAAAGCCTTCTGTACCCAATTTCCTGGCATTGAAGTCGTAGGCCTACGCCACATTGTCTTGTCAGGGGTCGCTTTATCATTTCACGCATGAGGTCCAAGGACTGAAACTTCTCCTGTCATTTGTAAATACGTATGGAAACCACACTTAACTCAAGAGCAAATAGTGATATTTGCAGAGCAATCGTCAATTGACAGTCAGTTCACACCTCAAGTAAGTATCTTTTCATATGGAAATGATTTCGAACTACAGCGTTTGTGCCGGGAATCTTGGCATGTCAGAAAATAACCCAGGTTATATTGTATTACATTATTTCCCAATTAGTGTTTAGAAACTTCGTTTGCATTTGAAGCAAAAAAGTACAAAAATCAGATGAATTTCCAAAACTCGGAAACGAAATCTCGTAAATTTCTAAGACGTAGAGAAGTTTGACCCTTATGGCGATCGGAACTGCATCGCGTCGGTTATCGTCATAATCTACAGTACATGCACACATGAATACGTCGTACGCTCTATTTTAGTGACGATGGAATTAGAGGAAGTCAAATACACTGTTTACTAGGAGACTCATTGAGGTACAAACGACACTCCATTGGAACCTATACATGGATACCGTAACGCTTTACTCTCTGTGCAGGGGTATTGGACATTTCTTGATTTTCATTCTGCGTTTAGCAACAAAAGTTTGGCAATGGCGACGCGGTTCTATTTTACAAGTGGTATAGCCACAAACTAATGACGTCTAAGATGAGCGTACTTGAGGGAATGAGGTCAAAGGCCATGCCTTCCTCTCTCACTTCATAGCAGCTATTAGACAGCTGCTGACGGAGAATTTAATGTGCATCACGCTGCTTCAGCCCTCCCAAATTTCAACCCATACCTTTTTCAAGGCACATTGTCAGTGTTAACATACAAGAGCGATATGAGAAATTTACTGCTGAGTCCTGCCCCAACGGTTGGGTCTAACAGGTATCACTGTTAACACTAGCTGAAATGCAAAGAGGTGTATCTAAACTAACCAATAAAGGATGACCGGTGGGTGAAAATGTAAGTATCGTTCAATGCAATATGCACAGAGACGGCGACAGTGCCCCTAGCTGTCACCGATCTCCAGACAGGAGATGACAGGCGTAAGGATAGCGTACAATCTTGCCCAAGTAATTTACTATTCAATTCTTTTTGCATGAGATTTCTGTTCTGATCAAGAATTTAAACTAACTTCAAACAAAATTTAACTTATTAATTTCAACTTGGCCGTATCGGTCTATTCCGTAAACTCATGGCGGACGGACACGACCTATCTAAAGTTCGCTTACCCTCTCTTGGCGAATTCAATAATGAGGTTGTTTGATAAGGAAACGGAACACGGGACATGGAAGGGGACACTATTTGACCGTATACCTTCATTGTCGTTGTTTTTGTGCCTAAGTCTTCTCTCCATGTGGATTTCGTGCACGATATTTTAAGCGCGTAAAAATTCGCTACGCTATGGTCCGGCTGGCTATGTGGGCCTCGCTTGCTAGAAAGACCGTTGAGGGCGCATAATCATACGGTTCAGGAAAGAGCTGCATAGCGAACGAGGGGCTGTGCAGTAGAATCTTGGGATGGACGACCATGCAGATTATGATAACGCCTCGCCTCATGCACGATGCTGCGTCAAAAAATGTCTGGAGTTATTACCTTCATGTTTATATACACACGTGTTGACAAGCGTGTACAGATGGACTCTCAATCTTTGTCTTGTTGAGGTCATCTCACATTACCAAAGCTGCAACTTGAGTAGGGCATAGGTTGACAGGCGACAGTTGTAATCGCAACGGAAATGGCTGAGACCCAAGTACTCTAACTAAATGCCCTGGTGACTAGCTTACGGAACGGTTATAGTTTGATGTTGACCAAACTTTAGTAACTTATTTTGTTGATCAACGGGCTATGTGCTCATATTCAAATGCTAGTATTCAAGATAAAACGAATATTGTCGTAAAAATACTGATGTACCGACTTTTTCATGTAGTAAACAAAGGCGGAAGTGACATCGATCAGTATTGCGTCGTCAAACGCCACCAGGAATCTGTTTTAAATGTTCATGTTAATCTGAATATAAATATCAAATTGAACCTAATTTAACAGTAGTGCCCCTTTTCTTTTATAGTTTGTAAATTTCATACAAGATATTCCTACAATTAACGACGAAAAGGAGTTCAGCCAGGATTTCAATGCTGTATCAGTTCAACAATGCCGATGGCGCACATTTGTTTTCGATCCGTCGTGTCGGTAAAGGTGGTAAAACATGATTGTCTTTAAATCTACCAAAGTAAAAAAGTAGATTCAATTCATGGGGTTGTCAAATCTCACCTTAACACGGGGCGTGTAGTGATTGTGGCGCAGCAAACAGTTTTATCCGCTCTACCCTGAGGAGTGCATGGCACTAGGGTCTAGGGGACCTGATTGTATCAAAACTTGTCACGTCGACGATGGTTTAAAAGTATAAAATGCAATAATTTCTAACGTCAAGTTGCTTTGTTTCTGATAACTGTATTGCTGAAAATGTGACCTTCCATTCCGATGTCAAGTGCCGTACTTGCCAATGACTTCGCAAACACTTGTTCACTTTAATCCTGTGGAGAATTTATCGCTAGGAATATTTGGATGGCCAGTGACACAACTGTTAGCAGATTACAGGTAGCACTGTTTACCACCCAATGTTTCTTCATTAAATAAAGTTCATATAGATATCTTACAATATACAGCTGATTAATATCAAAATTATGACAGGCGCCTACGCAGTAAAACCTAGTTTAATATCATGATTGTTAATCCGGTTATCAAAACTTTAACTAAACCGTGTCCCAAGAATGTTTAAATGTCCGACTTCAGGTCATTGTGCAGGGTGGCGCCAATGGTTGTAATTGCGTTTGAAATTCATTAACATGTAAAAAGCCACGCTGCTGATCGGACACGCCGTGTTTGGTCCTAGAATCCCATAATTTTGCCATGTTTCAGGCAATCATTGTCATTGAATCTTGTATATGATGTCTATGAATATATAGCGACTGAGTTGAAAATAAATTGAAAAAATTCTTCGTTTTTGTCGAAGAACGCATATGCACAGTCCCTCTATCCACGGGACTGTGGCATATGTTTCAGAATGTGTTCCCTGTGAGCTTACGACCTTTTGACCCCTCTTTGTCACGAAAGCATTATTATTCAAATTTATTATACTGTTGAAGCGATGCTCCCACCCAGTGTATGGAACGGGCTGCGTCATCAGTAATCCCCCTATTGTACGTCCACAGTCCTGTAACTTGCCGTTTAAGGCATTCGTTAAATAAATGGAGTGACAAAATGTTATTGTTTGCAAGCACCTTGATATACGGGATAAGACCATGTTGCACTAGCACTGCATGAAGTTTGTTTAAAGTATGTGGGCCGTCTTTTGATTTGAATGTCGGAACTCGAACTCCATCAGGGTTACATATGGCTTAAAGGCTTGTGATCTACGATTTTTTTTACTGTATTTTCACGAGTTTACTTTCAAACTAAACTTAGTTGATGTACATTTACTTACTGAAGGATGTGTAGAGAAGTATTATTACTCACTGATTTGGACTATGTGTACAAGTTTGAACTAGACAAATAATATACGGTTGTCGCTCTCATAAAACGGCCACCACATGAACGAGTAGAAAAATATTGTCTTATGTGCATCTACATGTCATAATCTGCCGAGAGACAAACATGATGTCATTCACCCGAAGTCCTTGATTTTGCAGTTTAAACTTGAAGTTTTTTGAAAATGCCGAGAGATCAAAGACGATATAAAAACTGTTCAATTCACTTGCTCATTCCGACACAAACAACTGTGTACTACAGTTTTCCAAAGGGTACACATCATGTAGTGAGTAGAATTCAAAGAATATCCAAGGTAAATGGAAACACGCTTATGGCTTTTAGGGCTTTAATTGTCGGATAATTAAAATATACCGAAAAGTTCCCTGCAACCACCTGTAAAGAGATGTAAAAATTCCTTTCACAAAGAGATCAACTTCAGATAATACTTTTGAGGATATGAGAGCAAGTGCCTTGCTTCACTCCTCATCTGTACACAGCCAGATAGCCAAGGCTTAAAAATAAATTGTGCTGTTCCGATAACATGGTTTTCAAAATTAGGGTAGGTAGCTATAGGATGGGCAGGAATTGTTTTTTGTTTTCCAAAATATTTTATTTATAAATATGCATTTCTTAGGGGTTCAGGGTGGTCAAACACCGGCCACAACATTTCCAAAAACATGTATCATACGTATAAAGAGGAAAAATATAAAAGACATCTTCGTCAAAGCAAAAATCAAATACCAAGTAACGAACGCGTGATTTTATGGGCTTTTCCTTTCTTTTTTTTACTTGTGTGTTTATTTAGCTCTAAAATGTTCAGGGTCGGCAGGTAAAAAATAAGGTAGGGTTATATCGGATTATCGGAAAAGCTCTATATTTTTGTGCGGCCCAATCGTGTCGAAAAGTCACAGGCCGGCGCGCACAAGGTTTATAATAATTGTAAGCTGACTTAACTTTGCACTTATTACTTGTTCATTTTTTGACCTCAATATGAGAAAGAAAATTCATCGAAAGTTTATTTCATCGACCATTTCTCTAGAATCCATGAGTATAATTGTATATAACTGTGTGTCGCGTTTGATTTGGAACTGCATTCGATAGTACGTTACTCAAGAACCAGTCTTCCAGAATTCGTTCATTTTTTTTAAATATATTACGAACATACTGAATAGGTTATTAGGGTATTGTGGGTTAATAAATAGTGGTTTCTCCCACATGTAATGAAAATACGATCGAACGGAGTAGAAGTGTTGGTATGATGGTTGGAGGCCCATATAGATATAACCGGTTCACACAGCCATGCCACGCAGTTAAATATACATGTAATGCAAATATATTTGGACACTCAGCCATATCCTACGATCTGGCCGGGAGCTATATCGCGGTAGTTTCGTAAATGTCGCTGTTAAAAAATCTAAATAAAAACATTCATGTATCGAGAGCGCAGAATAC